>NC_090610.1:9813410-9835147 GCF_004359215.1 Bremia lactucae | reverse complement strand
TGTATCTTTCAATCCGAGTCTTCACATCGAGGACACTTTCGTCCATCGATGAGCTGCTGAGAACCCGTTCGTTCTCTGCAAAAATTACCGCTGACCGAATGTCGGTTACGTAATCGTCCTCTGTGACGAGTACGCAGATCTGCTTGATTTTACCACCATGCAGATCTCTCAAGAACCGCTTAGGTTCTAGGGTTGGTAATTGAGTTATCTCCGAAATTAACTTCGGAGGCGCATACAGATCAAGAGTATAAGCGCCTACTCTTGAGCCGTTATTAACCAAGATATCTAATGTCTCGTTTTTTCCTGGGATTTATTCTCAGGCTGCTGAGGGATTAATCCCTCGGGATCTAGAAGTCTAGTAACTTCTACTATTTGAGGAGATTTTTCCTCAAGTACGTGGCGACCTCTTCCCTCAACGTCTTCCGAATGTGATTGTGCTATCACAGTCGGATCCTCTACGGTCCACTCTATACTCGACCTAGGATCATCGTGTTGTCCCTTTTGGGCAACCGGTATACTCCTTGAATGTCGCCTGCCAGGCGTACATTCACGTCTCAATCCACTCGACCTTTTCGAGTGGTGGACCTTCGGCGCTGCCTGTGCAGTAACACAGCCGCCGGCAGCTGACTCCACAATGTGATTGGTAATCACACTGTGATCTTGTGCAGTCGTACTAACGACCGTACCACAAGTTTGGCCATCGCACTCACTCGTAGTACATCCACACGGTTGTGGACGCTCCAAGACGTTCATCCGATGGCCATCCGATGAACCAGTGGCAGGCATCTTTACGGATCGATGCTGCTAGCTGATCCTTGGCTCATATTTTCTGAGCCAAGGTAAACCTAGGATGACATCGAATTTGTCATCCAATTCCAGTACGATGAAATCATCATCATACTGTAAATTAAATCTCTTAACGTGTAGTGAAATTTCACTACGCGTTTCATTACTGTTATCGATGCGCCTGTCGCTAGACGCACCGTCATCCTCGTTGGAGGGATGTCGCGCTCAACATATCTGAGCCTGTGACCCTATAGTGACTGGCGACGAATAAAGGTATTCGACGCTCCGCAGTCCACTAGGGCTCTGAGAGACAAATCATTTGTCACTTTTAACTTCAAGGTGATGAGGGATACCTCATCACCAGGTGCAGAGCCTCATAATGATTGTGTGACTGGAGCAACTTTAGTCGAGAGATTCGCAAATTCTCTTGAGGTTGCTGGATCAGTCGAGCGTTGCGCCCCTACTGACCTCGACCGTTTTTTGGCGGTCCGCTTCGCTGTTGCGTTTTCGCAACAACGTCGGACCCGCGATCGTTGCCCTTTTTGGCATACGGTCCAAAATTACGTTTAGTACCTTTCGGTGCTGGGCGTGGGGCACTACACTCATGAGCGTAGTGTCCTAATTTTTGGCAGCGATGGCATTTCTGCGGTCGCTTCTTGCTCGAAAAGCGAGGTCTCTCGCTTTCGACGTTAGAATGGTCCGTGGGTTCTGGACCTCCTAACTCGTGTCGTCTTGGAGGACGATATGATGACGAACTGGCTTGAGCCTGTTTCAAGCTAAAGTCCTCCTGTTCCGCAACGAATATTGCTTCTTCAAGCGTATCCAGTTCCGAACGGAACAGGTGGGTCTTTACGGGACCATCCGTAAGACCTTGCATGAACACCGTAATCAACGTGTGTTCATGAACTGGGTTATTGGTAATACAACTCGCTAAGAGTCGTATGTGCTGGGCATATGCGTGCACATCACGCTTGCCTTGCTTAAGTTTCAGAAGCTCTGAACGAGCTCTGAACTCAGCCCTTGGTGGCTCAAACGTCTGTTTGAGCCGGGCTTTCAAAGCCTCTAGCGACCCAAAGATGTATGGGTCGCGCAACTTAAGGCCCAATGTCCAACTTTTGGCATGACCTGCCAAATTTGATTGAACTAATGCGACTTGCATTTGCTCGTCGATAATGTGACGTGCCCTTATGGCATCGTCTAATTCGACAAACCATCTCAAAAGGGAGTCTTCTTCGACTCCCCTATACTTTGAGATGTCAATCTTTAAAGTTTCGGGACGACGCGTTTGCGTCATCACAGGTACAGGGGTCTGTACCTGTTGTAACCTTAACAGTTCTGCCTGTTAAGAGCCTTGCTGATTCAGCAAGACTACCTTCTCCTTCTCCTTCATCTTGTCAAGTTCATGTTGTATGAACTTGGCGATGGCTGATTGGAGGGCATCTCTGTCCTAAGTGGACAGCATTGCCAGGGTTGCATCGTTTCCTACGGTCGAACTCATTCGTTCGACCGCACTCCTTTTTATATCACTTAAAGGAGAAGCTTTCACGGGAAACGTGATGCGTATTCCCACTATCATCTAATATGTCCATGTTAGGTGTGGAAAATGTGGTCCTTGGACGGACTACTAAGTGCTACCAGGTGTAACGGGGCACTACGACTTGTACTGCATCAGTACAAGTCCACTTCGCACTGCTTCAGTTGCGAGTGGTGCCTTACGTTATTTCACGTACACTAGTACGTGCAGAGGAAGACTTCCTTTAAGGTAACTAGTTATTGAGGGTAAAATGAAAACTGTTATAATATAATTAAGTGTCTCTTTTTTTATCTTTGTAAATGCTAACTTAATTATAATCTAATACTAAACATGAAATTGAATTCTTATCTCTATCTTATCTGTAACTCTCTCTTTGGTTACTCCTACAGCTGATTAGTCTGCGGAATAAATAGATATAATGGTTTATACCTATTTATGGATAAGAATTCTGAATAGTACTATAAAAAGTAATATCCTGCAAATATTATCAACCTTTTAGATAATATATTAATTAACAACCTTTAAGTGTTAATTTCATGTAACGATACACCCAGTTACATGTTGGATGACGAAGGAGGGGATTTTCAACGCTTCTAACGGTCCGCCTCGCCGTTGCGACTTCGCATTAGCGTCGGATCCGTCTCCTCCGCTATTTTTAGTGGGAGTTCGGTCTTTTCTTTCAGTGTATTTAGCTTCCCAAGTTATATAAGTGAACATACTAATATTTATATCGCTAATAGCATGCCGATATTAATATATTCATGTTTAATTTTCTTATGCTCATATCGCCTGTGTAACTCCGATACTAATATTGCTGCTTCATTTTCCATAGTAAATCCATTTATAACTTTTCAAGTTGTATATTTGAACATACTAATATTAATATTATTACTAGCGTTCCGATATTGACATTTCCTGATAATTTCTTACATTAATATCAGCTGTTTAAAAACTTCCGATACTAATAAGTTCCCATAGTAAATTCCCTTTTTTTAACTTCTCAAGGTATATAATCAAACATACTGATAGCAATATTACTACTAGCATTCCGATTTAATATTTCATGTTTAAGACTGGGCGTGGAGCACTACACTCATATGCGTAGCGGGTTGTCTTTTGAGAACGATTGTATTTTTGCAATCGTTTGTAATTTAGCAAGCGAGGTTTTCTCGCTTTCTACGTACGAGATGTCCATGGGCTTCGGACCTTCGACTTCTTTTCGTCTCGGTGGACGATAATCAATAAAGTAGATGAAAGCCAGATTCAGTCTATAGTCTTTCTGTTCCGCTATAGAGATCGCATGATTTAGCATCTCTAGTTTAAGGCGGGGCCACCTGCAGAACCTTGATGAACACAGTAATCTGTAAATGTTTATTCACGATACAACTGACTAAGAATCGTGTGCGCTGAGCATAGCGTGAGTATCACGCTTGCCGTGCTCCAAACCCAGGAGCTCTAGTCGAGCTTTGAATTCGGCAACTACGTTTTAAAGAGGCGGGTCTTAAAGATATCATACTATTCAAACACATATGAGTCGTAAAGCTTGAGCAAAAGGTTATCACATAACGCGTGAGACTCTCCTCATTTGAGTGACCATGAATGGAGAGCGATCGAACGAATGAGTTTGGTTGTAGGCGGGCCAGCCGTTGGCGCCATGCTGTCCACTCTGGGCAGAGATAAAGAACATGCGACCGTAGCCGATTTCATTCGACACGAACTCGACGGGGTCCACGAGAAAGTAGCCTTGCTTCAAGCAAGGCTCTCAAGACGCGGAGGAGGTGTTGAAAGCCAGAAATTCGAGTCATGTATCAACCGTTTCACCAGCCTACGCACGTTACATCCAAAATCGCGCGATGTCAATGATCAACCGGTACATACCGATTAGTCTTGCGCACTTCGAGGCGCATCCTTGTAAGCAGCAACTTGTGCGCAACTTAGCCGCTCAAGGTGTTTATCTGCAGCACTTCCACTCGACTCGACAGCGTCGATTGAACTTGGTATGCCTAAATTTGATGTTAGAGCGCTGAACTGAATTGCAGAAATCGGCTTGGTTATAAGATCTGCTAACATTTCGATTGTTGGGCTGTACACTAATATCACATGACCATCTCTAACCTTCTAAACGAGGTTAGAGATGGTCATGTGATATTAGTGTACAGCTAAAGTCTTGTAGCGTACGCATACTACGCGACAGCAAGGTATATCGGCCCGTTTCGTGTATTACATTGCCAAGGCACTGCAAACACGAACAATATTCGTCACTACGTGCTTCGGCAAATTTACCGTCGACAATAGGACTAGGTCATTGATTTTAAAATAAAGTATGTTTGCTGATCCACTTTTGTCAGTTCCGTTTATGTCGGTCCACCGCATCAGCGATGGAATCCTGCACGAAACGGACCACTGCTTCGAGTCAAGACAGCTCAAAGCTGCGGAAAAGAGTTTTGCATCGACTACTGAGGAGAAGAAAAATGCAGGAGCGCAGTAGGGGGGATGCCCTACTGACGCGGACTCTGAAACTACCCCTAAGTTCAGAGTTGTGGAACAGGGGGCTCAACAATTGGAACTGTTGAGACAGCAGCATGTAAAAGTTGCTAACGGCCGGCACTTCCGCGTCGACCGGAAGATTTAAAGATACAAATCTCTAAGTTTAAAGCAGTCGATGGCGACTCCCTCTTAGGATGATTCGTCCAGTTAGACGACGCCATTGAAGCTCGCCGTATCAGTGCTGATGCGACAAAAGTGAAACTTGGCATGTCCTCCTTCGCCGGATGTGCCAAATCTTGGGCCTTGGGGCTTAAGCTTCACGACTTGTTAGTCTCTGGGTCGTATGAGGTCTTTAAGCCCCGGATCAGACATTCATTTGAGCCGTCATGTGCCAAATTTAGGGCTCGAGCCGAGCTCCTGGATTTGAAGCGGGGCAAGCGTGACATTCACGCTAATGCCCAACATACACGATACCTGGTCAGTTGTACGGTTAGTCGTCCAATTGATAAACAAACGCAAGTAATTGTATTCATTAAGCTCTTGCAGACGGCCCTAATAAGACCCACCTGATCCGGCGAGAACTAGAGTCGCTTTACCAAGCGGTCTCTACAGCGCAGCAGGAAGGCTTTAGCCTGAAACAGGCTTTTGTCCACTCTGATGCTTATTATCTACCGAGCAAACAAGAAAACGGAGGTCAAGAACCCATGGATCTCTCGCGTGTATAGCGAGAAACCTCGCTTTTCAAGTTACAAGCGGTAACATTAATGTAATCGCTGTCAAATGAAGGGCGACTAGCTTATGAGTGAAGTAGCAGAGCCTCAAAACACTAAGCGAAAAGACCGACCTCTCGCTAGAAACAGCGGAGGACGCGAATCCGACGCTGTTGCGAAATTGCAATGGCGAGGTGGATCGTCAAAACACGTTCGGGGTTAGTAGGTGTGGAGCAAAGGCCTGCAGATTCTTTTGACGTTGCTGGGCCCTTCTGATCCAGCAACATCAAAAGAATTTACAGGCCTTTTGACGAAAGGTGCTCCCTCACATACAAGCATTGTGTGTAACATCCCCAGGGGTGAGGTTAATAAAAATAGTAGTGGCAAATAGATTGCCACTAAAGTGCCTAGTCGATTTTGGGGCGTCGAACAATTTTATTAGACGCCAATTGCTAGAAGATCACAGACCTAAATTTGTTGAGCGAGAAATCGTTTTTACGAGGATTGTCAGTGCGTCTAGCAACAGGCGCATTTGGGCAGTAAATAAACGTCCAGTTGATATCCAAATCGCGTTAAAAGATTAACAGTACGATGATGATTTGTAGTACTAGATTTGGATGACAAATTTGATGTCATTCTTCGACTACCATGGCTCAGAAAATACGAGCCATGTATAAATTGGCAGCATCAAGCCGTGGCGATACCTGTCTCTTATTCATCAGATGGCCAACTGATGAATGTCTTGGAGCGTACACAAGCGTGTGGTTGTCCTACGTGTGAGTGCGATGACCTCACTTGTGGTTCGCTCGTTCGCATGACGCACAAGACCTCAGCGTGAATACCCAAAACATTGTGGAGTTAGATCCTGACGGCTGTGCACAAGCACAGGCAGCGTCGAAAGTGCACCATTGTGACGTGGACATATTTTAACGACGGCTGAGTACAAGCACAGGCATCGTCGAAGTTCGACCACTCGAATAAGTTAAGTGGTACGAAACAAGGATGCTTGCTGAAAAAGCAATATCGAAGAAAATTTGAAACGCCAGTCTATATTAGACAGTGCAAAAGTACTAAATCGACTGGACAGTCGATCGTATAGGATCTCGCTGTGGTAGCGCAACCACAGCTAGAGCCAGTTGGGGAGGATACTCCCTAAATAATTACAAAGGTCATGAGTCCCCGGAAACCTGTGGTCAAAATTTTTCAGTACCTTTGAAATTAACGTCTTGAAGAAGAAACTGAGACAATAAATTTCTTAGTAAATAATTGATAAAGTGTAGGCGCTTATACACTTGATCTAATAGCGCCTCCGAAGCCAACTTCGGAGAGAACTCAATTGCCAGCGCTAAGACCGAAACGATTTGTGCGTGATCTGCGTAGTGGCAAAGTCAAGCAGATCTGCGTACTTGTCACCGATGACAATTATGTGGCCGATATCCGGTCGGCAATAGTACTTCCTGAGAATGAACGGGCTCTCAGTAGTTCATGAATGGACGAAAGGTACTCGATGAGAAGGCTCGAATTGAATATTCACGTCCCAGTCCTAAGAGTCTTTAAAGACAAACCCTCCATATAGGGATTTGATAGAATTTAAGGATTTCTTTCCTGAATCACTACCGTGTGAGTTGCCTAACGATAAAGGCACTCGACTCGAAATCGACCTAATCCCAATTTTGAAACATTGTGTCACGAAGCAATGGCCTTAGCCTCGAGAAAAAGTACTAGCTTGAAAATTTCTTTGCCAATCGCTTAGCTGGTTATTATGCGTCACCGGGAACTAAGTGATAGTGAACGGAGGTATGCTGCTGGTGGTCCTAAATGCATCACCAGGAAAGCAATAGTTCTTGGGATCGCTTCAAGGACCAAGTTTACGTTAATTTTACATGAGTCAACAGGAGAGTTACCGCAATACCTTGCGGATCACTCCTGAAAAGAGGCCTTCGTTGCCATCTAGGGATACCTTAATTCGTTAGTCTGGTATGACCTACGATCGATATTATATTCCGTTATACGACTCATCCATACTTCAAAGCCTGGTGAGGATGAGACGGAATTCTTCAGCGATGCCCTTTTCCGGCACCGGTGGTACTCTCCTAAGCGGGCAAAGGATGTCGAACTTTTGTTTCAAGCTTGGGTAGCATTTGTACAGAATGTACAAAATATAGGCCGTGAGGTTTAGTTTGACAAGCTTATTGCTTTCCGTGAACGATTCGAGAAACGGACCGTAGTCGGTACACGTACGGAGGCAGGCATTCCTTGCCTCTCGTGGGGGACCCATGCCCATGCTGTTTTAAAAGGTGCAGGTCATGCCCCCAAGGAAATATTCCCTCAAAGATCCCCATTGGAGGACTCTCATCTCTTACGAGATGCGTCAAGGGATTGAGAACCTCAAATCCTTTTACGAGCGCGAGAAGCACTTATTCGCCGATGGACCTTCCGCCGAGGAGAATGGGTCTCGTCGTATTGCAAGACGAGACTTGGAACGTCCAAAATCAGTTGGAATTGAGGCTCCTAACTACCATGCGAGGGTGGATGCCCTCGCCAACAAACGAATAACTCGTTCGAACCCCCTTTGCC
This sequence comes from Bremia lactucae, assembly GCF_004359215.1. NCBI lineage: Eukaryota > Oomycota > Peronosporomycetes > Peronosporales > Peronosporaceae > Bremia > Bremia lactucae. The sequence continues at coordinate 9,827,053 of NC_090610.1, read as the reverse complement.
TCGCGGTGGTTCAAGGAACTTTCAACACGAAAGCACTTCTCACCACCTGAATCCATCATTGGATGTGGAAGGGGAGGAAATATCGGGCTCGTTTCGTTTTACGAGCCTGATTCAACATCGTGAATTGGATCACTCTCCTCATTATTCAAGAGGGAATCTTGACCACGAGCGATTCCGGTGCCGCATGTTAGAAATGACGGTCGATAGTGTTTCTCGTGACCAGTTGAAAAGTTGTGCGCAGATTGCGACTGATCAACTGGCGAACGAGAGGATTCATCAGTCCCTTCAAAACGAGCTGTTGGTAGCTCGTCAGAAGATCTTAATCTTGGAGGAAAGAGTGGATCGTCTGGTTCAAGAGAAAAAAAGACCCTGTTCCGAGACAATACGTCTTTGGCTCGGAACCATTAGGCTTTGGCTGATGCCCTTGACGTTCCGGTAAAACCCGGGATCGGAAGAAGGCTCGCACGCATGGTACGGGCGGAGACGCCCAACATTAAATATAGGATGCGTACGCATACTACGAGGCGAGTCGATCGTGTAAACATATCCTTGGCAATGTAGTACACGAAACGGGTCGATATACCTGGGCAGTAAATTATTAATGCCGACATTCGTTACTACGTGCTTTAGTAAATTTACCGTAGACAGTACGACAACGTCATTAATTTTAAATGAAAGTATGGTTGCTCTTTCATTTTTGGCAAAGTTCCATATCTGTCGGTCCACCGCATCAGCGATGGAATCCTATACAAAACAGACCATTGCTTCTCTAGCCAACAGGAAACACCTGCTTACTCGGCTTCTTTTTGTTTTCAGTGTGACCGGCTCGCACTGCGGAGATATCAATATCATTATTGAGAGTATAATCGTTCTCATTGAGCATATTGTTTTCGATGCTGAGTCTTTCAGCATCGTTATCGAAGTCAGATATAGCATTATTGTTATTACTGAGTTTCTCCGCTTCAATGGTAATTTAAATCATCAGTCAACATTGGTATCCTTAGCGTTCACGTTGGGGCTAATACGCGATGATGAAGAGCTAGAAGGTTCTTTGCTTTTGCGAGTCCCTCCCCCCTTGAATGAGAGTCACTCTCGAACAAGGTGGGCATACGTGGGTGGTGTAAGCCATTCACGAAAATGGTGTATGCTTTGTAGAAGCATGCCCAGAATTGTTGATGGCAAATTCTATCAACGGCAAGAACTCGTTCCAACTATTAAAAGAGTGGACGTACCCGCGAAGTATCTCTTCGAGAATACGGTTTGAACGCTCCGTCTGACCATCTGTTAATGATGATCAGAAATTGACATTTTTGACTGTGTTCCAAGTGATTTAAACACAATTTGCTAAAATTCCGCCGTGAATCTAGGGTCCTGATCTAGCACTAGTTCGCGTGGTAACCCATGTATTCCACATATCGTGTCAACAAAGACGAGCACAGCCTTTGACTGTGGTCAACTCCGATACTGCAGCATGATTTTCTATTTTGCTGAAACGATCAACAACAAAAAAATGCAATTGTTCTTATGTCCGTCGTCGGGACATCCGAAGACGAAGTCCATGGATACAGACTGCCAAAACTCGGCCGGAACAGGCAGAGGTTGTAACGAAGCACGGGATGAAGCACTGGGCTTCACCCGTTGACAAACTACATGTACTAGCGGTCGAGCTCATGCTGCCGTGGTCGCGACTTATCGTGAGGTAGGTCTTCTCACGTCCACGATGACCACTTATTGGTGCATCGTGGCACTCATACGTGACGCGTAAGCACGAATCATTGTGGGTGGGGATGACGACACGAGGTGTGTCGCCAGCAATGTCTTTGTAATACAGAAGCCCGTTGCGTGTTGTGTATCGATCTGTCGAGGAGCTATAGAATTTCGACAATCCTTTTAATGATTGTTGGGATGAATATTTAAGGTAGTTCATCAATCCTTTAAAAGCCTTATCTTCTTAATAAGCTCTTCTAACGTTGTCGACTAATGTTGACGACAACTCCGATGGTTGGATTCCGAGTCATGAGTGATGTTGTTCCTTATGATGGGAATTTGATGTATACGAGGGTTGCGTAAGCCATCCACGAAACACTTATTGTTGCAACAGTGGCCTTATGGTCACTGTTGGTTTGTCCAGCCGGTTCAAAGCGGCCTGGCGCGAAGGGTATCAGCGACGACGTTAATTCATCCTGTTTATACCCCACGAATAAGTGATACTCCGCCAAGAAAGACGACCATCTCGCCATTATTTGTGGGAGGTGTCGACGATTTACACCCGTACGTAAAGACGCATGGCCGTACACACAATGAACGATCTCCCAAGAGATAAACACTAAGCTTAGCCAGTGCATATTTCATGGAAAGGAGTTCCTTGTTATATATTGATTAGCTGCGTTCAGTTGGTTTAAGCTGACGCTATTGATATTACACGACGCGCTCTGTCTCGTCTGTGTCATATTGCATTAACGCACAGCCGACTGCAAAATCGCTGGCGTCACAGACCACATGAAATTGTCGGTCTTGGTCTGCAATCACAAATTGACGAGTGCATCAAGCTTTGCTTGATAGCTTCAAAGGAACGCTGTCAGTTAGCGTTCCTTGACCACTTTACTTTTTTCTTCAAAAGAGAAGAAAGATGTACTGTCATTTCGGCATAATTGTGTGAGTACTTGTGCAGGTACGGCTCTATATCGAGGGACTTTCTGAGTCCCATTACATCAACTGGCACATACCAACCAGCAATTGCCTTGATCTTTTGTAGATCCGGGTGTACACCGTGTTTACCCACGATGCACCCCAGAAGTGGTATTTCGCTTGCAGCGAATATATGCTTCTAAAAATTTGCATACAACTTGTGGTTACGCATAAGAGGAAGAACCTTTCGGTAGTAGGTACGGTGTACATCAACAACTTAATTTCCGTTCAGGGCTCTGCTATGTACGAAGACGTCATCAAAAAAGCTCGGTGCGAAATTCGCACTGATCTCTACAGATTGGTTACACATCTCGTGAATGTCGCAGGGGCATTACTAAGTCCCTGTGGCATGACTAGTCACTCCCATAGCATTCGGCTTGGAGTGCTCACTGCTGTAAACGGAATATCTTGTACACGCAAGAGGATTTGTTAAAATTCATCCATCAGATCCATTGACGAAAAGATTGTGCTCTTTGACATACCATCAATGCTTACGTCTTTTCGTGGTTTTGGTGTTTGAGCCGGTACCGTTGCAGCGTTCAGTTTATTAAATGCATGCACAATCCGCCATCCTCCTGTTGCTTTACGCACACAGAAGGTCGGAGAGCTATGTGGGGAAGTTGATTCCTCACATGGCTCGCTGCTAAGCGTTCGGCAAAGAAATTGTCGATCGCAATTACTTGCTTACTAGGTAATGACCAATTCTTCATGACACAGTGTTTCGAACCTAGGATTAGGTCGATTTCGAGTCGAGTGCCTTTATCCTTAGGCAACTCACACGGTAGTGATTCAGGGAAGACATCCTTAAAAACTATTAGATTCTTATATAGAGGGTTTGTCTTCAACGACTTCCAGGGTTGGGATGTAATACGTTTCATCCGAGTCATCTAATCGAGGCACATTCGTCCATCGATGAGCTACTGAGAACGCGTTCGTTCTCAGGAAGTGCTACTGCCGACCAAATATCGGCCACGTAATTGTCATCGGTGACAAGTACGCAGATCTGCTTGACTTTGCCACTACGCAGATCACGCAAAAGCCAAAGTTGGCATCAGAAGCGCTACTAGATAAAGTGTATGAGCGCCTACACTTGACCATTGTTTACTTAGAAATTTTGTTGTCTCAGTTTCTTCTTTGGTGCTTAAGTCGATCTAGGACTTTCGCACTGTCTCTTATAGACTGGCGTTTCAAAAAAATTTCGATATTGCTTTTCCAGCATGCATCCTTGTTTCGTACCACCCAACTTATTCGAGTGATCGAACTTCGACGCTGCCTGTGCTTGTGCACAGCCGTCTCCACAATGTGTTGGGTATTCACACTGAGGTGTTGGGTATTCACACTGAGGGTCTGTGCAGTCATCCTAACGATCGACCCACAAGTGAGGCTATCGCACAGGAATATTCACACGCTTTTGGGGACGCCCCAAGACGTTCATCAGTTGGTTATCTGATGAAATGGAGACATGAATCGTCACGGCTTGATGCTGCCAAGTTATACATGGCTCGTACTTTCTGAGCCATGGTAACAAGGATGACATTAAATTTGTCAACCAAATCAAGTACGACTAAATCACCACGTACTGCGTGTCCTTTAACGTGTATTCGATACCAATTACACGTTTCTCTACTGTAATAGATGCGCCCGTTGCTAGGCGCACTATCATCCCCGTAAGAGGTATGTCGCGCTCATTTTAGTCTGCGATCTTCTAGCGATTGGCGTCTTATAAAATTATCTGTCGCCTCGCAACCGACTAGGGACTTAAGTGGCAACTTATTTCACACTTTTGTTTTCAGGGTGATAAGGTTAACCTCATCCCCCGGGGCAGTTACACACAATTTTTGTGTGTGACGAGCAACTATCGTCAAAAGACCTGCATATTCTTTTGACGTTGCTGGATCAGTAGGGCGCTCCGCACCCACTGACCCTGACCGTGTTTTGACTCCCACCTCGCCGTTGCGACTTCGTATCAGCGTCGAATCCACGTAACCATCTTAAAAGGGAGTCGCCTTCGACTACCTTAAACTTGAAAATTTCGATATTTGAACTTTCGGGTCGACTCAAAGGCGTCGGCCCATTAGCAGCATATACATGCTGCTGTCTCAACAGTTCCAACTGTGATCACCCAATTCTCTCAACACCTCCGCGTGTTATAGCCTTGCTGGTGAAGCAAGGATACTTTTTTTCGGGTCCTGTCGAGTTCGTGTTGTATGGAATTTGCTTTGGCCCAATGCTATTCATCTCTTCCCCGAGTGTACAGCATGGCGCCAACGGCTGGCCCGTCTACGACCAAATCAATCGTTCGATCGCTTTCCATTCAAGTTCACTCAAATGAGGAAATCTCTCACGCGTGGCGTCATAGCCTTCTCGAGGGGCTGTATAGCTCTCTCCTTCTCCATCCAATATGGAAATATTCGATGGATCGTGCGTAAGTACTAGTTCACCTTACACTGGTTACAGTAGATTGGGTGCCTTGTAAATTCACGTACACAAAGGTACAGAGGAAGGTTTCTTATGAAGCTAGCGGTCTATAGCTTTAAAAGAACTAGACTTAGGCTTTAGATTAGAGAAAATAAAATGTAGTAATATATTTCATTTTTTTACGTAACGACCTTCTATCTACTGCTAAAATTAATATAATAATAACTAAGTATGGCGCATCCTTCCGCACCGCACCGTCGTTTTATAATGATTGGCGGGTTGGTTTTTAGACATAAATCAACCAATTAATAGACCTAATGTCTTATTGCATACATTAGGTAATATCGGAACTATTAAAGTCAAAATTTATAACGATAATAATTTTGTACTTCTTTATTTATTTTCTCTCATAGAAAATAGTATTTATTATTCCTTTATAGGAAATAATACTTATGTAACGGACACCTCGTTACTTGTTGTGTGAAATAAACTGAATAATCGCGCCTAAAAGCATTTTAGTAATTTAGTAATCTGAGTATTCTTAAAGCAAACTTAAGGACTTTCTCGATAATCAGCAATTTACCTATATTGAATAAATGACTGAACGGGACATTACAGTTCAGAATACATGATCAAGCAATAAGGTGTGTGGCTGACAACGTGATCAAACGAAGAGAATATTTACCGATGATGTCCCACGGGCCGAAAAAAAGTCAGCCGTCGCATACTGGTCCATCTTTAATGTGCATAGACCGGCAAAATAAAAAGACGATTTCAATTTACGTTTTAAATATGCGCCATAACTTTTGAATAAACGAGTAAACGCATCGTTGGCGCGCAAGTACGATAATGCAGAAGCATGGCTGAGCCCAAGTCAACTAGCCTCCTGCGACAATTATAAGTATCGCATTAAAAAGTGACCTTAAGAGGTCTCACGCCGAATGGCACAAAAAAAGAATTTATATATTCTGAAACCTGTAGCGCTTAAGCTTTTTTATCGTCCAAATTTTCTTGAATGCTTGTACAAATCCAAGTACCTGGAATACAAAATTTTTAAATCGTGTAGCAGCGTCATATTACACGGCTACTATTTTTTGCTGCGTCTGGATTCTCTTCGTTTGCGCCTGCCCGTTCACGAGACTTAGTGGCGACGGCGTAGACTCAAATTTGACGCAGTAATAATTGTTGGTGTCAGTTTTGACTGATCTGAGCCGGTCACCATTCATAATTTCAAGGTATTAAACTGCCAAAGTCTCGCTTTAAAGGCGCTGTGATATTAATTCGTTTCAGATTTGCCATATGCTAGTGTGCAACCCCGCTGCTTCGAGAAGATGCGGTGCGCCACTTTTCGCGATTTGGTACTATATAAATCTTTGTTATAAAATTCGACACCAAAATCTATTACTAAAAGTTTCTTGAAACCTGAAACGCGGCTGTTTTTAGCGCGCCATTACATGCAATGTTAATTAAGCGTCAGTCAATGCTGCAATCATGAGAGTGGACCGTTGATAAACATTAGTCTAAAAATGGGCAAGTCTCACGAAATGCTCGTCGTCACATTGATCGCTAAGATGTCTTTGGCATTGTTTAGCGCATACTTGAATTAAGCGGCGCCTATTATTTGCCGAGATGCCTTTAAATGTATTGTAATAGCCACATATTTCGCTTTTTGTCCAAAATTCTTTATTTATCAAGAATCTTGAGACTTGATAAAGACGCGACGACAATGCGACAATATGCGTTGGACGGTCTGACTCTTTGCGCATAGCCCGAGCCGAGTGTCCTCACGATTGGTGCAAATATTAAAAGCGCATTTGCATTGGTGCATAATCACGCCTTTCTCCTGTCTCCCCCTCCGCATAGCGGAGCACCACTCCAGCTCTGCCCCATTGCTAGCTGTCTCCTCCTCCCGCTCTCAAGTTGCGTTGCCAGCTTCATGGGCCGTAATCTCTTTGACTATAACATCGTTAATAGTAGCACCAAGTTTTTGAGCGGGAACTCCGCCGCCTTTAGTGACGACAGGAACACAAGCCTATCGTCCACACGCAGTACCGTGAGCTCCTCGACTGACTCGTTTAGGATTCAATCGCTTGGGCTGCAATCGCAAACGTCGACGGTCGAAGACATGGAGGCGCTTAATTTGAGTCAGATGCATCGCAACCGCACTGCCGATCACAGCAGCCGTGGAGTCCGGAAGCCACTGGCCTTTAATGCCAGTAGTTCGACCTCGAACACTTCGAACTCCAACGTGGCGTGCGGTGGCCCTTTGCACCAAGCAACGGGTCCTGCGCACAAAACAGCTTCCACGTCTGAGTCAAAATCCAGTAAGAAATGCTCGGTGTGCGGCAAGAGCTTTAACCCATTGCGTCGACGACACTACTGTCGCACTTGCACGGCCGTGGTCTGCAGCTCGTGCAGTATCTCTCGTAAGGTTGAAAGCACGTTTGAAGGTGCGATTACTGTGCGCATGTGTGTGAGCTGCAAGTTGAGCTCCATTGCGTCACAAGATGACTTTTATGACCGCATCTTTTCCACGAATGGCGGACACAATACGGTTGCTACGTCCGACTCGCAGCCTGGCAGTGACGGAGACTTTACGTCGGATCGTCTTAGTTTTGCAAGTTTCTCTTCGAGCGCTGGAAATTTAAAAAGCGAGACTTCCATAACGGACACGCAATTATCGACGGATAAGCGCGGAGCGAGTGCTATGAAGATGCCGCTTCGACGCAAGTCAAGCACGGCCAGCACGAACCTCATGGTTGAGCCGACTTCCCACCGAATCCGACACGGTTCATTTACGGCCTCGACGGTAGTGACAGAGGACTGTCCATGGTGCTTAAACGAAGCCTGTGCTCCTTTGCACGAGTACTTTGAAGTGCCTTACCCTTTTTTCCTCGAACTCGCTGACCCAGCCGCCAAGAATCAGTATATTGCTGCAAAAAATCTGGATAATGAAATGGAGCGCCTTTGTTCGGTTCGATATATTCGCGGAGCCCTTCGGTCAGGGACTCCAGCATTGCAAACTATTAAACAGCTTTGCAATATGGCTGCCATCGCCACGTCAAGTCCCATGGCATTAGTGGGGTTGCTCGACAAACACGTTTACGCTCCGTGTGCGGAGACAGGGCTCGGATCTCTGGACAAGATCGATCGACAGAAAAGCATGGCAGCACATGCGTGTCGGAACGGATCGCCTCTTGTCTGCAGCGACTTGAATCGCGACGTTCGTTTTGCCGCTAATCCGTGGCGAAGAGACGTGTTGCAAGCGCAGTTTTACGCTGGGATTCCACTAACGCTATCGAATGGCCATACGATTGGAGCGATTGAAGTGTTTAGTATCACGCCGCGATTTGCGTGCATGGATGTCATTGCGCAATTGCAAACGGTTGTACGTGGTTTGTTGCGCAAATTTGAAGAGATCTTGGCAACGAAAGACTCAGCAGGCGAGAAAACTAAAAAGGCGTCGACCGGACGACGGTCGCCGAGAGAGAATGATCACAGTAAGCAGCGTACCCCACGTGCTCCGGCTCCGTGTCCCCCGAGTGCACCAGCTATCCCTCCACCAAAGAAAACTCCAAAAGTGGCTTCAAGGGCTGTGCCGAGCCACAAGCCATCGGGTTTGGTCTCTTCACCACCAAAGATGAAGGAAGAGCCTAAAACTTCAACGCCTTCGCCAGCTCAGGAAGCATCGAACCCTCCTGCAGCAGAAAAGAGTGAGCCGTCGCCCGAAAATATGGAAATGCGGCTTATGCAGCTATTGTCTCAAACTACTAGCACACAGGAACAACTTCGCAATCAGCAGGGCCAAATGGTCCACGCGCTTAGCAGTCATTCAAAGCAAATTAGCGACTTGGCGAAACAGCTGGAGCGCATGGAATCGACACTCGCTGCGAAACTTGGCATGGATTCAGACGATGACGAGAACTCTCCTTCCAAGGAGGATCTGCCGCAGTTAGTACCGGAGTCGTAAAAATAGTGTCTAGCGGTTTGTTAGAGCACGCTGGTGTGCGGGTAAGGTAGAGTCCGAAAGCCGTCTATGTTTCCTACACGCGACGACGCACGTGTTCGTAGCGTTAGACTACATGCTTGAGGTAGACATTCTCAAGTAATTTCGGTAAACGAGTCTTAACATTTGTGTCTTTATCGTCTGTGTATACAATGCAGCATCATTAGCTGTCTGTCCAGCTTGATTGCGAGAATATGGAGCTGCTAGACTTGAATCATTTTAAAATGGAATGATTTGGCCATGGATAGAATTTGTCGCGTCGAGGCCTTTCGACTGAAGAGTTAGTAATAACGGTAGAAGCAATTGCCTTTTTATAGCGTTTACTCGTGCTTGTTTGGGCGTTCGAACAGTAGTGCTTCCTTTCTCTTTTTTCAACTGGATTGCTACGTTTTTCAGCTGCAAACACGTTTTCCTATACAGTTCCACAATCTAAATATGACGGAGCTAGTGTTTTTTGTAGAGAGGCAAGCTGTTCTATTTGATTTTATCAGTTTTAGAATGTTTGTGAAATTTAAGACTGGCTGTCAATGCAGTTCTCGTACGACACGGTGGTAGCTTGGGGGCTATACGAGGGTTCGCTGTGATTCAGCATATGCTAATGTTGCATGCATTGCTTATAATGTGCCGAGTCGTATTGATTTTTTCGTAGCATGATTCTTGCTGGTAGGTGGCTCAAAATTTCAATGGCACTTCTTGGTCGTACAATTGATCAAGAAGAGGAAGCAGCAGGTTAGGTTCCACTGTTTTCCCACCAAATAATTTTGCCTTTATCCTCGGGCACGTTTTAAGCTTCAACATGTCCAAAATTTTATTTTTCAAACAGCAATTCATGCGAGTGTTGTTACTATCTCCCCCTGTTATATATCTAATTCTTTTTTGCTTCGCGTATTCCGAGAAGCCATGAAAAGTCGAGTCGCTGAAGCAATAATAACAAGCTAAATGTGAATGTCGTTTGAAAACGTCTTGTAAATAATCGTTCTCGATAATGTGACAATAAATCCAAATCTGGCAATTTGAAGATGCGAACGTATGCAGCTAATCTAGCAGTGTCATCTGATCAAAAGCTTTAAGATGTGCTATGAATGATTCGATAGGTACCCTGTGAAATTGCGCGCTGCCGCGTGTTATAGACGTCACAATGATACCATTTAATATGCTGCAATAGTTGTGCACTGGATCTGCTGAATAGATTCAGCGTATGATATTGATCCGGGCATGAAACTTATAACTCCGAGTTCCAGTACACTGGCAAGCCCTTAGATCCATATTACACAACAATCCTAAAAATTATCCTTTATGGGATCACGAAAATTTGAGAAATGGTATTCAGACATAATCTCGTTTTCGTGCGAAATTCAAGATTGTAGTTTGACTATTAAAATCGTATTGATAGATGTTAGGAGAAATGCTATTCCTTGGGTCCTCCAATGGCGCCGATACAAGTGATAACGGAGAGTGTATGCCGCGCTATGTAATGGGGTGTATCGTTACATAAAATTTAAATTTAAAGGCTGTAAATTAACATATTATCTAAAAGGCAGATAATATTTGGAGAATATTACCTTACATGGTAATATTCTAAAAGCTTATCCATTGGTAGATATAGACCATTATATCTGCTTTCTCCGCGGCCCAGTCAGCGCTAGACGCGCGCAAAGGGAGAGACAGATAAGACTTTACTACATGTTTTGTATTAGTTTACGATTAAGTTAGTATTAAATAGATAGAAACAGAAGAACTTAATCATATAAAATACAGTTTTCTTTTAAAGCTCATTAAAGCAAGTGATTGAGAGTACGTACTAGTGTACGTGAAGTGACGTGAGGCAACACTCGCACTGAGGCAGTGCGAAGTGGACTTGTACTGAAGCAGTACAAGTCGGTAGTGCCCTGCTACACCTGGTAGCACTTTGTAGTCCGTCCAAGCACCACAGTTCCATAATCTAACATGGACATGTAAAATGATAATGGAAATACGCATCACGTTTTGCATGATAGCTACTCCTTTCAAAGTGACATAGAATGGAGTGCGGTCGAACGAATGAGTTCGACCGTATGGAACGATGCCATCTTGGCCATGCTGTCCGGTTTGGACAGTGATGCCCTCCATTCAGCCATCGCCAAGTTCATACAACATGAACTTGACGAGGCAAAGGAGAAGGTAGCCTTGCTTAATCAGCAAGGACCTCAACAGGCAGAACTATTTAGGTTACAACAGGTTCAGACTACTGTATCTGTTGTAACCTAAATAGTTCTGTCCAGGGATCACGCACACGCGTCGTCCCGAAACCATGAAGATTGACATCTCTAAGTATAGAGGAGTCCAAGAAGACTCCCTCTTAAGATAGTTTGTCGAGTTGGAAGGGCTCGTCACATCGTCGATGAGCAAATGTAAGTCGCATTGGCTCGATCAAATTTTGAAGGTCGTGCCAAAACTTGGGCATTAGGCCTTAAGTTGCGCGACTTATATGTCCTTGGGTCGCTAGATGCTTCTAAAGCCTGGCTTAAACAGACGTTTGAACCGCCTTAGGTGAGTTCAAAGCTCGTTCAGAGCGTTTGAAACTGAAGCAAGGCAAGCGTGATGTTCACGCTTATGCCCAGCACATGCGACTCTTAGCGAGTTGTATCACAAACAACCCAGTTCACGAACACACGTTGATTACGGTATTCATGCAAGGTCTTACGGATGGTCATGTAAAGACCCGCCGGTTCCGCTTGGACTGGATATGAAACAGGGCACTGCCGACTTGTACTGCTTCAGTACAAGTCCACTTCGCACTGCCTCAGGGCGAGTGGTGCCTCACGTCACTTCACGTACACTAGTACGTGCAGAGGAAGACTATCTTTAAAACACTTGCTTTAAAAAGAGTTGATTAAAAAACTGTATTAACATAATTCAGTTCTCTGTTCTATCTATTAAATACTAACTTAATTATAAGCTAATACAAAACATGTAATAAAGTCTTATCTGTCTTTCTCCTTGCGCGCGTCCAGCGCTGACTGGACCGCGGAGAAAGTAGAAATAATGGTCTATTTCTACCAATGGATGGGCTTTCCGAATATTATCATGCAGGTAATATTCTTTATATGTTATCTACTTTATAGATAATAAATTAAATAACAACCTTTAAATGTTAATTTCATGTAACGATACACCCTGTTACATCACCCTTTCCTTAAACGACAACCACTCTGACTGTCATTAGATAGAGTGGTCACTATAAGTCCACTTGATTAAAAACCATGTTGATAGGTCAAAACCATCATTTTTAATTATATCGCATGGTTAACAAGTCCATGCGGTATGCGAATAGTGCGGCGCCTTCGGCTGCGGTTCATGCAGTCGCGGGCGACGCATTATTGTCTCTTGCGGCAGACGTTCCGTCTGCCGTAGTGTCATCTTCTCCCGCAACTCTAAATGATGCGAATGCACGTGGTGATACACCACGTGAATGCGACACTTCTTTGGAGGTCGACTACGAATGCGAGTTGGACGAAATGGGCGACTCGGGGAGAACAGAACAGTCGCCTGATCATCGTCAGGCGGCTGACAATGAGCCTTCGAATGAGGGGGTTCATTCGAGTAGACGTGCTGGTAGCATTTGCTACAGCATGTTTGGTTCCGACGATGAGGATGATTCCTCATCGCCAGTACCGTCTCCCGTGCTGTCACCTTACAGATTTCTGTGCGTGGTGATGACGATGGTGTAAGCCATCGTAATAAAAGTTCTTGTGGTACCCCTGCTTCAGTGGGTACCACTCAGGGGATCGTAGACACTAAAATGTCTCGTCTTGCCCCTGAGAAGATACCGTGGCTTTTGCCGGAACTAAATAAGTTCTCTGGGAAGACTACTCCTCACAATAAATATCCCGTATTTATTGCGACTAAGCTACATGGCCTTGATCCCAGCGCAAAGAACTTTCGCGCTGAATAAAAATTTTACCTCGATACTTTTCTTCAGCATCAATGGTATAGTGGCAACAACAAGCGAGATAAAGTCTCGCTGATGCAAGTCTGGAGCGCGTTCATTCGCAATGTCAAAGACATTGGACACGAAGCCTGGCTTCAAAGACCTAACCCGATTCACGTTAAGTTTGAGAAACGAACTCGAACCAGTGCAAGGTATAAATTGCATCGGTTTTGTCACGTGAGGTAGGACTTCCATGCCTCACGTGGGGTGATCCCTGTCCGTGTTGTGTTGACAACACGAAGCGAGTAAAGAGGGATGTCTATTCCCTTTCTTCGCCCTGGGAAAGGGCTCGCATCTCTATCGAGATGCGCAATGCGATTGACGCATTGCAATCGATTTACATGCGCCAGGGGCGCGTGTTTTCCTATGAAGCTTCTGATCCATCGGATGGGTCTCTTCATATTGACGGACGAGGCCCTCAACGTCAACAATCAGCTGGGAACGAGGCTCCCATCTGTCATGTGAAGGTGGATAACCACACCAGCGAACAAGATAACTCGTTCGCTGCCCCTTCACATCAAGGTGGTTTTGGATACGTTCAACAAGGAAAACGTTGACCAC
>NC_090610.1:9798496-9812652 GCF_004359215.1 Bremia lactucae | reverse complement strand
CACGGATAACCCCACGAACTGGTCTCCGATAAAGATCCAGGGTTCACGGCAAGGTTTTGGCAATCCGTGCTTCGATTTCTTGGAAAATGGCTGACAATGTCAGCTTCTGATCATCCGGAAACAGATGGTCAGACGGATCGTGTATATCGCATACTCGAAGAGATACTTCGAGGTCACGTCCAATCGTGTCCGAATTGGAGTGAGTTTTTACCGATGGTCGAATTCGCCATCCACGCATACCTACCCAATTATAGGGATCCTCTAGTTTAAGGGGGGGACTCGCACGAGCAAAACCATTTCTGGCTCATGCTCATCACGTTTCGAAATTACTAACGACGCGAATGACGTCGATCTCGAAGCAATCGATATCGAATATGAGAAAGACCTCATGGCAGTGCGCACAAAGCGCACTGAAAAAGACAACACAAATGAGTCAGCAGTGGATTTCTGCTAGAACGAGAATCAGTTATCCGTTTCGTACAGGATTCCATTGCTAACGCAATAGACCGTCAGAAACGGAACGCAGACAAACATGAAAGAGCAATAATATTTCACTTAAAATTAGTGACCTTGTACTTATCTTTACGGTAAACCTACTTAAGCGTGAACCCACTAATGCGGATAGAAGAAAACTACTACCCAAGTTCATTGGGCCTTTCGGTGTACTACATCGAAAAGGCAATGCGTACACAATAGAATTGCCACGTAGGATGCGAACGCACCCTACGTCTTACGTTGGTCGGCTCCGCCCGTACCATCAGTACGCGGCTTCTTCCGAGGACGGATTTGACCACCCTTTTCAAGAATCCCCAAAATATTCTTGTGATCGCGAACCAGATTTTCATGTTGAACCTGAAGTTTCTCATGCCAGTTCCGAATATCCTCGAAACTACGATGAGCTGACGACAGCTCATCGCGAAGAGCGTGATAATTCTGTTCGTACTCCAACATGGAGTACGCACTCTTCGAACAGTCTTCCAACCTTTCGATATAGTTATCCTGCACCGTCTGCTCTAACGAGCGACGCTTACCGCGCTCGTGATTCAGTCCTTCCTCCAAATCATGGAGGAAGCATCGAGTTTGTCAATCCTCGACATTAGATCCGACAAATGGTTCGGATCTAATTTTTCCTCCTCCGCCACAACCATTGGTGGATTCCCACGGCGGTCAACGTTTTCCTTGTTGAACGTATCCAAAACCACCTTGATGTGAAGGGGCAGCGAACGAGTTATCTTGTTCGCTGGTGTGGTTATCCACCTTCACATGACAGATGGGAGCTTCGTTCCCAGCTGATTGTTGACGTTGAGGGCCTCGTCCGTCAGTATGACGAGACCCATCCGATGGATCAGAAGCTTCATAGGAAAACACGTGCCCCTGGCGCATGTAAATCGATTGCAATGCGTCAATCGCATTGCGCATCTCGATAGAGATGCGAGCCCTTTCCCAGAGCGAAGAAAGGGAATAGACATCCCTCTTTACTCGCTTCGTGTTGTCAACACAACACGGACAGGGATCACCCCACGTGAGGCATGGAAGTCCTACCTCACGCGACAACCGATGCAATTTATACCTTGCACTGGTTCGAGTTCGTTTCTCAAACTTAACGTGAATCGCGTTAGGTCTTTGAAGCCAGGCTTCGTGTCCAATGTCTTTGACATTGCGAATGAACGCGCTCCAGACTTGCATCAGCGAGACTTTATCTCGCTTGTTGTTGCCACTATACCATTGATGCTGAAGAAAAGTATCGAGGTAAAATTTTTATTCAGCGCGAAAGTTCTTTGCGCTGGGATCAAGGCCATGTAGCTTAGTCGCAATAAATACGGGATATTTATTGTGAGGAGTAGTCTTCCCAGAGAACTTATTTAGTTCCGGCAAAAGCCACGGTATCTTCTCAGGGGCAAGACGAGACATTTTAGTGTCTACGATCCCCTGAGTGGTACCCACTGAAGCAGGGGTACCACAAGAACTTTTATTACGATGGCTTACACCATCGTCATCACCACGCACAGAAATCTGTAAGGTGACAGCACGGGAGACGGTACTGGCGATGAGGAATCATCCTCATCGTCGGAACCAAACATGCTGTAGCAAATGCTACCAGCACGTCTACTCGAATGAACCCCCTCATTCGAAGGCTCATTGTCAGCCGCCTGACGATGATCAGGCGACTGTTCTGTTCTCCCCGAGTCGCCCATTTCGTCCAACTCGCATTCGTAGTCGACCTCCAAAGAAGTGTCGCATTCACGTGGTGTATCACCACGTGCATTCGCATCATTTAGAGTTGCGGGAGAAGATGACACTACGGCAGACGAACGTCTGCCGCAAGAGACAATAATGCGTCGCCCGCGACTGCATGAACCGCAGCCGAAGGCGCCGCACTATTCGCATACCGCATGGACTTGTTAACCATGCGATATAATTAAAAATGATGGTTTTGACCTATCAACATGGTTTTTAATCAAGTGGACTTATAGTGACCACTCTATCTAATGACAGTCAGAGTGGTTGTCGTTTAAGGAAAGGGTGATGTAACAGGGTGTATCGTTACATGAAATTAACATTTAAAGGTTGTTATTTAATTTATTATCTATAAAGTAGATAACATATAAAGAATATTACCTGCATGATAATATTCGGAAAGCCCATCCACTGGTAGAAATAGACCATTATTTCTACTTTCTCCGCGGTCCAGTCAGCGCTGGACGCGCGCAAGGAGAAAGACAGATAAGACTTTATTACATGTTTTGTATTAGCTTATAATTAAGTTAGTATTTAATAGATAGAACAGAGAACTGAATTATGTTAATACAGTTTTTTAATCAACTCTTTTTAAAGCAAGTGTTTTAAAGATAGTCTTCCTCTGCACGTACTAGTGTACGTGAAGTGACGTGAGGTACCACTCGCACTCAGGCAGCGCGAAGTGGATGTGTACTGAATCAGTACAAGTCGGCAGTGCACCGTTTGACGTTAAGTACATTTTACTATACCGTGAAGCGGAGCAACCTCGTTCCTAAAGTCAAAAAGAGACTTTTAGACTCTGAGAGTCTCTTGGTTCTATAGAACTAGTGAGTTTAGCAACTCAGGGAGTCGTACACGCTGTTAAGGCTGAAAGTATCCTAGTTCAAGGATTTCTGTGGTTCGTAGAACCAAGTGGCAATTAGTGCGCAAGAGTAAATACCTCAGAAAGGCTTCTATCTCTTGCAGATCAACGAGCAAGCCTTAGAAAGACACTTAACGCTTTGAGATCAAAAGGGGAACTGCACTTTTTTTTAATTTTTTTTAATCTAAAAACCTTACAGTAGCTAATTTAAAATAGATTTCGGCCGCTAGATTTATATCTGGCGGCGACCACATTTGTTACCCATTATAAATGGGATTTAAGTAACTAACTATTTCAGAATAAGATAAAAGGGTATTCTACCCATAAAGTAAATGTACTACAACAACGGTTCTTGAACCAATTTGTACCCTCGCCCATCAGGCAGTTGACACCGGGAGACAACATTCGCTTCATTTCCTCTTTGAGGTTGGAACCTAAGCAGCTAACCGTTCGGTTGTATTTTTCTTTCCTTTGTCTCATGTCAATCAAGCGTGAGTCACAAACTCTTAGCACCTTTCTCGACGATGAAAGAATGGTGGACTTTGAAAGTCACTCTCCATCAGAGGAGGAGGAGAAAGAGCGTCGTTCTCTCACGCCATTTCTTCTGGATGAATGTCGGCGGGCCCCAAATCCGCTCTCAGAACGTGGTGCCGCTGATGGCTTAACTGGATTGTGCAGTACACGAGACCCTGAGTCCAGCATCATAACGAATCCGCTCGATGAAGAGCAAGAGCAGATAATTCTCATAGAGGAAGAAGCTCGTCGTCGAGCTGCCGAGATAGCGAAAGCTAAAGCTGATAGTGAATGTAGATGCACTCCACTTAGTGCGGACGAGCGTCTTAAAGAGATAGCGGGTCATAGCTTGGCCACCTGGATCTCCGGAGACGTAGCGAGTACACCGTAGGAGATCGCTGCTCGCGACGCTCTTCATGAGCAATACCTTACGCCAAAGGTATTGACGCAAAGTCAGTTTCTGACGCGTTTACGTGATCAAGCCCGTGGGACTTCAGTGACCTCGATGAGGGAAGTTCCGATTGTTTTTTTTCCAAACGAAACAAGAAGTGAATTGAAGTCTAATTTTGAGAACTGGTTCACCGGGCCCGCCGCCTTCGTAATATTTGGAATATCAGAGAGTCCGCGGATAGGGCTGATGATGGTTTGGAGCAGAAGCTTCGCTTCGATTTCGCTAGCCTTAAGGCCAAAGGCCACTCTACGTTCGGCATTTATGCCACAAAACGAAGAAAGGCCTAGCCGATATTTCAATGCTTCGGTTGACAGTACAACCATGGATCGAAGCCGCACTGAGGCTAAAGACCCACCTAATTCCACGGCTAGTGGTGGGAAGCGTCGTTTGACGCGAGTTGACCCTGAGCTTGGCGCTCAAAAACGTCAACGGCGTACGGGCAATCTTGCCGAAGAGGTACTTCAAACTCCCAAGAGTTTTCAAAAGAGAAGTACCCTAGCCACTTCACCACATACTGGTACTTGGCCCTTACGAAGACGTTATTTTCAGAGTTTCTCCACGCGAAACTGAAGGTTCCCCCGCGCATCAAGTAGCGCGCGAGAGGGCCAAAATCTCGATGGAGGCATTTGATGCTCTAAAGCACGAGGTGCAACTTCGTCGTGAGGCCCTTGCTCGGCTAGAGAGCACCTTTGAGGTGGTTCAGAACCGTCTTTCGCTGGTGGAGCGTCAACAACCTCGTTAAGAGGGCCAGCTGGACATCCTGGTGAGGATGCAGCAATCTGCCGTACGACCGCCTGTCTCGGCGCAAGCGCCTACCCTCCACGTAGGAAGGGTTCCGATATGGCTTTAGCAATCCAACGTTAAGCAGTGGGTGTGTACGCAGTTTGCTAGGAAGGTTTAGCGTGTAAGCTAGGCCCTTCTTGGACACGACCGTAAATCGTACAATAAAGTGCGGGCGGAACTTGGTCTTGTAGACCGCGGAAACCAAGTTAGTAGGTAGGTTTTTAGCGTTTAATAAAACTCGGTCTCCGACCACATTTGAATTAATACAGCTTCTGCCTTTGGCATCTGTTTGTTCTTTTTCTTTGTCTTGGCTTTCAGCCATCGTATCCCTTACATGTCTTTAGACACTTAATCGCGTCGAGAGAAACTCGCTTATTTGCTTCCGAACGGTAACAGGGCTGATATCAGCAAGCCTATCGGCTAATTCTTCCCCACCAAGCCCTGAGCCACGCAGTGGAATCGTTAACGGAACGCGTGGGAGGTGAGACCGTTGATATAGAACGGATTATAGCCTGTAGAGGCATGTACAGCGTTAATTAACGCAAATTTTACCACTGGAGCTTTGGGATCCAGCGCTTTGGCGTCTGTACACACACACTACTAAAAATGTCTTCAATAACGCGTTTGACACTTTCAGTTTTACCATCGGTCTGCGGATGGTCCACGGTGGACAAGCCCCCTCATTCGAAGGCTCATAGTCAGCCGCCTGACGATGATCAGGCGACTGTTCTGTTCTCCCCGAGTCGGCCATTACGTCCGACTCGCATACGTAGTCGACCTCCAAAGAGGGGTCGCATTCACGTGGTGTATAACCACGTGCATCCGCATGTTCAATCTGGTGCAAAGCACTCGGGAAAATGATTTTTAGAATTTACCCGTGAAACTGGGGTCCCGATCAGAGACAATTGCCACTGACAAATCGTGTTGTCAAAACCCGCGATCGATGAACAGCCGTGAAGTGAGCCATTTTGCTCAATCGGTCTGCAAAGATTGCTATGCCAGAGTTACCGGCCGAATCTCTCGGTAGACCGAAAACAAAATACATACTAATAGAGATCCAACACCCTATGGGTACGGACAGATTTGCCAGTGGCGCAGCAGCATGCGCCGAGGGTTTAACTCGTTGGCAAGTTTCGCATCTGAGAACGTATGTGCTGACCCATTCATAAAGATTGGCCACCAATAAATCTTGCTTACGGAGCCGTGGGCCTTTTCTTTACCGAGATGATCAACAATGACGGTATCGTGTGCCTCATAGAAGATTCGGTGCTCCAAATCCTCATCATGAGGAACAACGACGCGCTGAGGATCCGCAGCGTCCGTGCAATAAAGCAATAGGTCGTTATCGATAGAAAATCGTTGTAACCTTGCACGCAAATGTGCCGACAATTTAAATCTGAGTCAGAGTTCTTAAGAGCTCGTAACAGAGCTACACACTGTTCATCTTTGGCGTAAGCCGAACGGATTAATTCAGTAATAAGCGACATGGTAGTCGTTAAATGAGAGAGCTCATAATCCGGCCTGCGGGATAACGCATCGGCCAAAACATTCTTCTTGCCAGGCTTATACTTCACCTCGAAATTGTTGTTGGCGATAAAAAGCCATTCTCTGTGAGCGATGGGGCGACTTAGTCGCAGTGCGTATCGACGCGTGATCTGTATATATCACTAACGGCTTAGAGCCTAGTAGATGAACTCTGAATTTGACAAGAGCATACTTCATTGCGAGTAACTCTTTGTCATGAAATGAGTAGTTCTTTCTCACAGCTTAAAGCCGTCTAGACTCGAACGCAATAACACGTTCACACCCATCAGCATCTGTTTGTAACAGAGCGCTGCCGATGGCAACATCCGATGCGTCACAGACGACACTAAAAGCCCAATTTGTATTTGGCAGTGCCAGATCGGAGCGTGGATACGACTATCCTCAACTGCTTCAAAAGCATTATGCTCTGTGCTAGTCCACTATTATTATGTATCCTTTTGAAGGAGATTAGATAATGGCCTAGCCATTTCGGCGAAATTTTTGCTATATTTGTGCAAATAATTGACGAGATCCAACCACTTACGCAAATCCTTTTGGTTTTTAGGAACCGGCCAATCTACTATGGCTTTAACCTTAGCGGGATCCCAATGAGGCACCCTAAAAAAGAAATTCCTTCTGCGCCAAAAATGCATCTAGATGCATTGGCATACAATTTATTGGTGCGCATACACTCGAGCACTGCTCGCAAATGTTTAAATAATTTTCCATGTCTAACCGACCCTGCTCCGCACGACTATGGACAAAAATGTCATAAAAATAAGTTTGATCATAACCTCGATGACAGCTTGGTTCAGAAGGGATGATGAGTTTAACTCAATTGTAGATCGAATGACCACCATCTCGGATAAGTCGTCAGCCTTTAAGGCTCGACTGCACTCAATTGACATTTCGTCTAGCTCTAAAAGAGCAGGTAACGGACGGATTGGCGCAATGCTAACTTCTCCCTCAATGTTACCGGTTACACCATTTACAAGCGTGTGTAATGCTTACACGTATCACTTTCTGAAGGTATAAAAACTTTGCGTTTTCCCTGTCTTGGAGTAGAGACAATACGCCTCTTTGAGGCCGGGACGTTCACGTCCCCGGATGTTCCAGCCTGTATTGGTTCTATACCAGACATGGTGTCGAATTCGACATCCAACAAGGAGTTAGGTAACTTAACTTCCTTTATTAGCGAACGTTTACGCGTCGCTTCACGTGCATTAGAAGAATTTGTCCCAAAGTGCCCTGGCGAACCCCCAATAGTGTCACTATTGACACTGTATGGTGCCGCCTCGGCCGACCACACTCGGTGGACTTAGACGCGCCACTCCACGTATCCAGGAATATTGCACCCTTGATGATTCGGCTCTAGGCCAACAATGCTTTCAGCATTCAGTGAATCGTTATTACAACAAGTGTCACTCGACGGAGTACGTGCCGTTTTACTTCCTTTTTCTGAGTCAACATCGGAAATTATTAACTCAGACATTCTAATGTTTAAAACACTGACAGACTCAGTCAATGATCCGCGCCAATAGTGCTTTTGTTGCCTAGCAAAGGTGGGATCATGACTCTCCAAAACTTTGCGAGGAAAATTGCGCGTGGCGCCTAAGGTCTAAGACATCCAATTGATCCATGGTAAATGACGTTCAAGCCAGGCCATACCAAGAATGGGATTATGTCTCGAATCCATATCAGGGACGAGACAGCGTTCCATACTGTCAAAGCCCTGAAACTTTATCCCTGAGTTCAATGGGAATTTAGGAACATTGACACGAGTCCCAGTCGCTAAGCGAACAGTGATTGTATCACTTTTATGCGCTTTAAGCGCCTCAACGTATTCTTGACTTCCTTCAAAGGAAGACGTCGAGCATAATTCAAAGACACTCCTGAGTCAATTAAATTGACCATCCCTCATCAAAGCCCTTCACAGTCGCTTGAGCGACTAACAAGCCAGGCTTGTACTCACGCTCCGTGCAATTGCGCACAGAGCTATTTGAAGCTAGAACCTGTTTACTCTCACCTCCAAGAGGTTTAACTGAGCGTAGGTCTTCCCCAGTAGGGCGCCCGCACCTACTGGATATCGACGTTTTCCCGAACCGTACCAGATTTCTGGTATAGTCGGAATTGGTGCTCTTTCGAGCTTTACGCGTATTTCGTAAGGACTTAAAGTCGAACTCAGCGCGTATGGTAACTGCCTCTTCGAAAGTAGCAGGATGAGATCGGAATAATTCCGTCCGAACAACACCCTCATTGAGACCCCCCATAAAGATTGTTACAACAATTGCTTCTTGCATCGGGTAGATGCAATGAGAGCTCTCAACTCCTGCACAAAGCCCCCTAGGGTTCGTTTACCCTGTCGACTCGCTAGGAGCCGCGCACGCATGCGAAAAGCCTGATCAGGTGGTGCATACGTGTTAGACATTTGCTGTTTCAGCGAACCCATGGAGGGAAAGTGCCGTTTATGGACGTACTGCACGATAGTGCCCCCTCCATCGCTCTACCTCCGAGTTTGAAAATGGCCATAGCCACCCTTTGCCGTTCCGCTAAGAACAAGGCGGAATCAATGGACATCTCCATCTGCATAATCAAAAAAGGGAGATATTCTCCCTCTTTTCCCTCAATGTCTTCACATTGAAAGTTAGAGGGCGAGCCTTCGGCTCTGAATCAGGTACAGAGATGTACCGGGTTGGCATAGATGCCGCTAAGTGATCTTGTGCCTGGCCGATCAGGGAGGTCTCGTATCGCATGAAGGCTTCAAGTCTGCATTAAGGACCTCAGGTGCCTGGGAGATAATGAACTCCGCGTGTTCAAGCCAAATAAAGTTTTGAGCCAGACGTAAGCTCGCGGCGACCACAGAAAGTACTCAAATCAAATCCGCTTAAGTAACAAATTAGAATAGCAAAGACTCACGCGTAGAACGACTGCGACCGAACAAGATAGCGGAGCACATCGATTAAGACTAAGAGAGCGAAACCCATAGAACTAAGCCTTTAAAAAGCAAAGAGACATACAAGCAATGAAAGCATAAGAAATCCTAGTTCAAAGGTGTAGAAGCACGAAGAACCAAGTGGCCTGCCCTAACAGTAAATGTACCAAAACAATAACGCTCAAATCAAGGGGTGCCCCATTACATATCGCATTTGAACAAGCCGCCCGAATTCGCTTAGCGGCAAAATTTTGCAATACATATGATTATACTGAAGAGATAAACTTAAAGTAAGATGATTAGCTCTCTTGCAACAAAATTTTTAATTAGCACCTAACGAATTGCACAAAATATCCAGAGGCATTGTATTGGCGCAAATCTTTAGAAGTATGCTTTCTCGCCTCGCTGCCAAGCGCCCTCGTGTCGCACACCATCATCAACTCAAAGTAGCCTTGGCAATTTGGGTGCTTCAGTGCCAGGCGAAATACGATGTCCTCACGGGGGAGATTATCAAGGTCAATGCTAAGTGCTGTGCTGACCGCCTGGGGTTGTCTGAGGATGCTGACAGCTTTTCCAATGGGTGGCTTCGGAGATTCCAGCAGCGAAACGAACTTCGTTGCATTCGAATTCATGGTTAAAATCAGGGAGCCATGGAAGCTGCATTGCCTGAAGTCAAGACAACCATAGCTCGAAATGAGCTCAAAGATGTGTATAACATGGATGAAAATAGGTCCGATTCATATCATTAATAGCATTTTTTATGCGGTACTTGTACTGATTTTTTGGGGCCTACCTAAAGCATGGTTCCAGAAAAGACCATTTCACAAAGGAGAATTGAAGGTCTTAAGAAGAACAAAGTGAGCTATTTCTGGATTACGAGTACCTTATCCTAACTGAATTTTACCAGAAAAAATGTTCTAGTTCTTTCTTTCGCATTCAGACGCATTTCATTATAGCATTTACCGTCGATGCTGATGGATCCGAGAAGCTAAAATCTTTTTAGTAGGAAATCCAAGATGCCACGCTGTTTCATACGGCAGACATGAGAACGGCGGGGGTTTTATTACAGGAACAGCAAGAATGCATGGATGAGTGGAATCCCTCCCCAAGAGTGGCTAAAGAAACTTGACAATGACATGAGGGTAAGTTGTATTCCATGTGATATTGCAAGTGTACCTGAAATTCAGTTAACCAAGTCTTGCCAGGGAAAGGGCAGGGAGATTCTTATCTTGCTAGATAATGCTCCGTCTCACAGAATCGAAGAACTGGAGCTTAGGAGTATCAAGGTCGCTCTCCTTCCACCAAACTGCACATCATACATTCAGCCCATGAATGCTGGCATCATTGCCACATTCAAGTGCCATTACAGGTTCTTTCACCTTCAGAATGCCGTGGACCGTGATGAGCGAGAGGAGGCCAACATCTACAAGGTTGACCAAATAACAGCAATGCGGTGGTGTATGGGGGCATGGGAGGATTTTCAGTTACCACAGTCGTAAACTGCTTACGGACTTCTTTGCAGCAGCACCGCAGTTGCAGATGGTGAACACGGAGGAACGGAGAATTGAGCTAGAGCTGCATGAAGCTTTAAAAGAGGCTACCACTGAGGAACGCTATGGCAATTGAGTATTTATTGAATCCAGATGAGGAGAAGGTGGCGCACGAGGAGCTGGATGATGAGGAAATCTTGCGATGGTTCAGCAGTGTAACGGGGCACTAAGACTTGTACTGTTTCAGCACAAGTCCACTTCGAACTGCTTCAGTTGCGAGTGGTGCCTAACGTTATTTCACGTACACTAGTACGTGCAGAGGAAGGCTTCTCTTAAGGCAACTAGCTTTAAAAAGGTAAAATGAAAACTGTATTAAATATAGTTAAGTGTCTCTTGTTCTATCTTTGTAAATGCTAACTTAATTATAATCTAATACTAAACATGTAAATGAATTCTTATCACTATCTTATCTGTAACACTCTTTGATTACTCCTACAGCTGATTAGTCTGCGGAATAAATAGGTATAATGGTCTATACCGATTTATGGATAAGAATTCTGAATATTACTAAATAAAGTAATATCCTCCAAATATTATCTACCTTTTAGATAATATATTAATCAACAACTTTTAAGTGTGATTTCATGTAACGATACACCCCGATACATCACCCCTCCCTTAAACGACAATCACTCTGAATGGCATTGGATGGAGTGGTCGCTATGTGACCACTTAATTTTTTTAAACGATATTGATTGGTCAGATCCATCATTTTAAATTCCATCGCATGAAGAATCAACTCATGCGGGGTGTCGATAGTGTTGCGCCTTCGGCTGCGGTTCGTGCAGCCGCGGGTGACGCAGTGTTATCTCTTGCGGCAGACGTTCCGTCTGCCGTAGTGTCTTCTACTCGCACAACACTAGATTTTGCGAGTGCACGTGGTGATTCACCACGTGAATCCGACCCCTCTTTGGAGGTCGACTACAAATGCGAGTCGGATGAGGTGGCCGACTCGGGGAGAATGGAACAGTTGCCCGATATACGTCAGGCGGCTGACTATGAGCCTTCGAATGAGAGGGCTCATTCTGATGGACGAGTAAACAGTCTATTTGAATCCGACGATGAGGATGAACCCTCATCGCCCGTACGATCTTTCATACGTTCTCCTGCACGTATTTCTGTGAAAGGTGACGACGATGGCGTAAGCCATCGAAAGAAAAGTTCTTGTGGTATTCCTGCTTCAGTGGGTACCACTCAGGAGAGTGAAGACAATAAAATGTCTCATCTCGCTCCTGAAAAAAAAAACCGTGGCTTTTGCCAGAACGGCTTATTAATAGCTTGTCTGGAGAAACTACTCCTCACAATAAATATTATTTATTTATTGCGACAAAGCTACATGGCCTTGAGCCCAGCGCGAAGAACTTTCGCGCTGAGGAAGATTTCTTTCTCGATGCTTTTCTAAAGCATCGATGGTTTAGTGGCAATAAATAAGCGAGAATAGTTATCGATTATGAAAGCCTGGAGCGCGTTCATTCGCAATGTCAAAGACATTGGACACGAAGCCTGGTTTCAAAGACCTAACCCGATTCACGTTAAGTTTGAGAAACGAACTCGAACCAGTGCAAGGTATAAATTGCATCGGTTGTCGCGTGAGGTAGGACTTCCATGCCTCACGTGGGGTGATCCCTGTCCGTGTTGTGTTGACAACACGAAGCGAGTAAAGAGGGATGCCTATTCCCTTTCTTCGCCCTGGGAAAGGGCTTGCATCTCTATCGAGATGCGCAATGCGATTGACGTATTGCAATCGATTTACATGCGCCAGGGGCGCGTGTTTTCCTATGAAGCTTCTGATCCATCGGATGGGTCTCGTCATACTGACGGACGAGGCCCTCAACGTCAACAATCAGCTGGGAACGAAGCTCCCATCTGTCATGTGAAGGTGGATAACCACACCAGCGAACAAGATAACTCGTTCGCTGCCCCTTCACATCAAGGTGGTTTTGGATACGTTCAACAAGGAAAACGTTGACCACTGTGGGAATCCACCAATGGTTGTGGCGGAGGAGGAAAAATTAGATCCGAACCGTATGTCGGATCTAATGTCGAGGATTGACAAACTCGATCGCTTCCTCCATGATTTGGAGGAAGGACTGAATCACGAGCGCGGTAAGCGTCGCTCGTTAGAGCAGACGGTGCAGGATAACTATATCGAAAGGTTGGAAGACTGTTCGAAGAGTGCGTACTCCACGTTGAAGTACGAACAGAATTATCACGCTCTTCGCGATGAGCTGTCGTCAGCTCATTGTAGTTTCGAGGATATTCGGAACCGGCATGAGAAACTTCACATTCAATATGAGAATTTGGTACGCGATCACAAGAATCTTTTGGGGATTCGTGAAAAGGGTGGTCAAATCCGTCCTCGGAAGAAGCCGCGTACTGATGGTACGGGCGGAGCCGACCAACGTAAGACGTAGGGTGCGTTCGCATCCTACGTGGCAATTCTATTGTGTACGCATTGCCTTTTCGATGCAGTACACGGAAAGGACCAATGAACTTGGGTAGTAGTTTACTGCTACCCACATTAGTGACTAATCGCTTCGGTAAGTTTATAGCACTAGATCATTAACTTTAAATGAATAAACATTTGCTCTTCCATGTTTGTCTGCATTCCGTTTCTGTCGATCCACTGCGTTAGCAAAGGAATCCTGTACGAAACGGATAACTGATTCTCGATCTAGCAGAACTCTCCTACTAACTCATTTGTTTTGTCTTTTTCAGTACGCTTTGTGCGTACTGCCATGAGATCATTTTCATCTTCGATGTCGATCTCTTCGACATCGAGTCCACCCCCCCCCCTTAAGCTAGAGGATCCCTCTTATTGGGTGGGTATGCGAGGATGGCGTAAGCCATTCACAAATAACGGTGTATGCGTTGTTGATGCATGCACATGGCGAATTCGACCATCGGTAAAAACTCGCTCCAATTCGGATACGATTGGACGTAACCTCGAAGTATCTCTTCGAGGACGCGATTTACGCGTTCTGTTTGACCATCCGTTTCTGGGTGATCGGATGTTGACATAGTCAGCCGTGTTCCGAGAGATCGGAACACGGATTGCCAGAACGCCGCCGTGAATCTCGGATCTCTATCCGAGACTAATTCACGGGGTAACCCATGGAGTTTGAATACCGTGTCGATAAAGACACGGGCACAACCCGGAGCCGTAATCGACTCTGGTACCGCAGCAAGGTGTACCATCTTGCTGAATCTGTCTACAAAAACAAGGATTCCATTGTTTTTGTGTTCGTCTTCGGGAAATCCGAAGACGAAGTCCATAGATACGGACTGCCAACACTCTGCCGG
>NC_090610.1:9757790-9793545 GCF_004359215.1 Bremia lactucae | reverse complement strand
GATACCTCATCACCAGGTGCAGAGACACATAATGATTGTGTGTCTGGAGCAACTTTTGTCAAGAGATTTGCAAATTCTCTTGAGGTTGCTGGATCAGTAGGGCGTTGCGCCCCTACTGACCCCGTCCATTTTTTGGCGGTCCGCCTCGCTGTTGCGATTTCGCAACAACGTCGGATCCGCGACCGTTGCCCTTTTTGGCATACGATCCAAAATTACGTTCAGTACCTTTTGGTGCTGGACGTGGGGCACTACACTCATGAGCGTAATGTCCCAATTTTTGGCAGCGATGGCATTTCTGCGATCGCTTATTATTCGAAAAGCGAGGTTTCTCGCTTTCGACATAGGAAAGGTCCATGGGTTCTGGACCTCCTAGTTCGTGTCGTCTAGGTGGACGATATGATGACGAACTTGCTTGAGCCTGTCTCAAGCTAAAGTCCTCCTGTTCCGCTACGGATATTGCTTCTTCAAGCGTATCCAGTTCCAAGCGGAACAGGTGGGTCTTTACGGGACCATCCGTAAGACCTTGCATGAACACCGTAATCAACGTGTGTTCATGGACTGGGTTATTGGTAATACAATTCGCTAAGAGTCGTATGTGCTGGGCATATGCGTGCACATCACGCTTGCCTTGCTTAAGTTTCAGAAGCTCTGAACGAGCTCTGAACTCAGCCCTTGGTGGCTCAAACGTCTGTTTGAGTCGGGTTTTAAAAACCTCTAGAGACCCAAAAACATATGTGTCGCGCAACTTAAGGCCCAATGCCCAATTTTTGGCACGACCTGTCACATTTGATTGAGCGAATGCGACTTGCATTTGCTCGTCGATGATGTGGCGTGCCCTACGGCATCGTCCAACTTGACAAACCATCTAAAGAGGAAGTCTTCTTGGACTCCCCTGATGTCAATCTTTAAGGTTTCGGGACGACGCGTGTGCGACATCCCAGGTACAGGGGTCTGTACCTGTTGTAATCTCAACAGTTCCGCCTGTTGAGAGCCTTGCTGATTCAGCAAGGCTACTTTTTCCTTCATCTCGTCAAGTTCATGTTGTATGAACTTGGCGACGGTTGAATGGAGGGCATCTCTGTCTAAGTTGGACAGTAATGCCAGGATTGCATCGTTTCCTACGGTCGAACT
Source organism: Bremia lactucae (assembly GCF_004359215.1). Classification (NCBI taxonomy): domain Eukaryota; phylum Oomycota; class Peronosporomycetes; order Peronosporales; family Peronosporaceae; genus Bremia; species Bremia lactucae. The sequence continues at coordinate 9,792,414 of NC_090610.1, read as the reverse complement.
CATTCGTTCAACCGCACTCCTTTCTATATCACTTAGAAAGGAGTAGCTTTCAGGGGAGGGGAAACGTGATGCGTATTCCCACTATCATCTAACATGTCCATATTAGATGTGGGAAATGTGGTCCTTGGACGGACTACAAAGTGCTACCAGGTGTAACGGGGCACTACGACTTGTACTGTTTCAGTACAAGTCCACTTCACACTGCTTCAGTTGTGAGTGGTGCCTTACGTTAGGTGACGTACGCTGTACGTGCAGAGGAAGACTTCTCTTAAGACAACTAGACTTAAGAGGGTAAAATGAAAACTGTATTAAATATATATTAAGTGTCTCTTGTTCTATCTTTGTAAGTGCTAACTTTATTATAATCTAATACTAAACATGCAAATGAATTCTTATCTGTATCTTATCTGTTACTCTCTCTTTGATCACTCCTACAGCTGATTAGTCTGCGGAATAAATAGGTATAATGGTCTATACCTATTTATGGATAAGAATTCGGAATATTACTTTATAAAGTAATATCCTCCAAATATTATCTACCTTTTAGATAATATATTAATTAACAACCTTTATGTGTTAATTTCATGTAACGATACACCCCGTTAGAAGCAGGCAGAAGAGGAGGAAGAGGATGAGAATCAGGAACCAGAGTATGTGGAGGAAGTTCAGTTTAGCAAGCATGAAAAGCTAAACTTCTTAGCTTTAATTGCCACACTTCTTGATCAGTCAAATCCTTTTGATAGGCCCTTACATACGCGCATCCATACGCACAGCAGCCAATACGCGACTTACCTTGGATTCTGGCTGCACTAGCTTAGTAATGTGCTGGGTAATAAAAAAATTCCATCGGAAAATTTATATTTTCATCAAATCTTATTAGTTATTAGTTATAAGTTAAACACCACAGAACCGCAATTGCGAAACCAATACCCTATAAGTTACGTGAGGCTAAAAGCTATGAGGGGATAAGTTATCCGAGGGACACCCGTATTTAGAGATTGGTGGCTTCGACGTTTTTCGGCGCGTGGTTTACAAAACGATCACTCTATTGCATCTATTATTACGATACCCAGCTCCATACACATCTTATGATTGATCGCGACACGTCACTCTATCTTTGTAATTCTTGTATGACTACCCAGTTCCCAAAATGACGAAGAAAAACGTCATAGAAACCGGAAGCAATGCCATCAGCGAAGAGAGCAGGACCAAGACTTCTTGCGTCGACAGCTTAAAACTGACCAAGAAGAGCGAAGCAAAGGCTTCCTCTGACAACTTTAGAAAGTTGCTGCTTATCGTATCGTTGGCCGTTGTTGCAACGGCCGTGGGTTTCACCAAGTACGCAAATGTGTCGCTGCAACTCGACGGCTTCCACAGTCTGAAAGACCGATTTTTGGGTCTCGTTGACTCAAACCCAGAAATGGTTTTGGACAAATACAAGACGGATTTGACGGTAATTCAGGTGCGCCACCTTGTGAGTGACCTTCAATGCAGCGATCTGGACTACGCACCCAAGACGTTGAATGACGGCAAAGTCATTTCCGTCTTACAGGCTATGGAAGCCAAGGAGCCAATGGGCAGTGATCGAGTTTTCTTTATGCTTAATGGTGCGAATGAAGGTGTCTATGTGTCGTGGAATGGCAATTTCGAGTGTATGGGACAAGCTGCGGAATTTGCTGCGGCGCGGCTTGGTGCAGATCGAGACGTGATGGCCAACGGTGTGCGTCTATACAATCAGCTCGGGTGGCCCGTACGTAATGCAAAGGAGCTACTCGAGGCAAAGCAGAGGGTACATATTTTGCTGGATTTTCAGCTGTGGCAGTGGCCAGGTATTACGAAGGGACACACGTACGTATTAGAGAACGGCGTGACACTGACAACTTTGGGAATAAGCCCCAAGGTCTTTGATGTAGCGTTTTTTTTTAACCAAGAAGAAGCCGACAAAATTATTGAGATTGGATTGCCCCAGCTGAACCGATCCAAGGTTGACAGCTCCAATTCATCAAGCATCGTGTCCGAGACGCGTACGAGTCACACGTCTTTTCTACCTGATAGCCTCTTTACGCGCGATTTTCGAAAGCGTTCGGCTCTTGTTGCACGGCTTCCGAGTCCATCGTATACAGAACGCATGCAACTTGTTCGATACGGAGCTGGTGAATTTTATCGTCAGCATTTTGATACTTTTCATTCGCGCGATTTCGTACCGAAAAAGAAAAATCCCTTTGTATACGATGACTATGTGGTGTGGACCACGTGGGCTGCTGACAAATTACGAAGTCTGGACCAAGAAAAGGTACCCGAGATGTTTCAAGAAGGTGGTCCGCTTTTTCCGGATGCAAACGATACTAAGATTTTTCCAAGCGTGCTGCTTGGATTATTCTGTGACTATATGAACAAAACCAATAGGTTTCAAGCCCTCTATGATCCTTTACAGGAGGAATGGATCCGCACGAGTTTAAACAACGGGACTGAAAATATCATGGAAGAATTGATGGAAGAGACGCGACGTCCGACGTACTTGCCACAGATTATTCAGACGTGGGAAGCGAAATTAGGTCTTGGCGAGCTTCATTACACCATTCCAAAGTTCGACATGAATGCCATTTCCCTTTTTTTCTATTGGGTCCGTTGGGCCAAAGAGCGCGTCGAGTACCTCGGAGACAAAGTGCCTGCTATCGCTCGTCGTGGTGGAACTCTATATCCGAAGTTTACAATAGCCTTCCAGGAGACATTGCTTGGCTTTATTCTGGATGACTATAGCCAGGGGTTTATCGTGCGCTTGACCAATGTCGAATGGTACGACTGGATGGTGTTCAATCGTGGCCGCAATAATGTTCTATCCAAGGTCTTGCAGGTATGGCCACAATTTGCAGAACTGGTAATTCGCACATGGGAGACACGCGTCGGAATAGTCCCAGAGCTGCGCTTTTCTTTGCCAAGATACGTTCAGCATTTTCAGCCTCAGCGATTAGTTACGCTTTTTCTTTATTTGAACAACCAGACGAAAGCCGGTGGTGAGACTGTGTTTCCTTTCTCTGTGGATCGCTTTTCCAATGAAACAATTAAGCGTGATGGCATGACTGAGTGCTCGAGAGGTTTGGCGGTGCCCCCGATTGCTTTGCACGCCTCTCTCTTTTACGTCCAGACTCCCGAAGGAATCCCGGATACCATGAGTCGTCATGGTGGCTGCCCGCCTCAAGAGGGCGTCAAGTGGGGGGCCAATTCATTCATGTGGGACTCGGATGCGGAAGAAGGGGCGAACTTGTGGACGACAAAGTAGCTTCTTTCTTTGTTGTAACAACGTTGAGATAATCATGAACTTTGAAAAGATTGTGCTTTTTTGTTGTGTTGTTTGAATTACATTTGTTGTATCAAGGGACTCTAACGGCTCATTCTTTGCTGCTAATTTTTGCTATTGCAATTCCGTACTGGAAGTTGACTCGTTGTTGCGAAATTCGCTAACATGTAATGATATTATCATGTAATGATACTAAATATCACGCCGTGAGATGCGCATTTAACGTTTTCGGTCGTATTAAAAACGGTGATCATCTTACCGCCGAGTAGAACGCGCATGGTCATGGCCTGAATGTTTTCTTAATCAGGAAGCGACACTTTTGAAATCTTCAATCGAAACCTTTAAAAAGTAATTTTTAATAACCTTACTCTGCTGAGCCAATTAAAAGTGCTAATGCTCTTCCTGCTTCTCCATGATATCAAGACGTGAAAAACTAAGTCATTCGTAAAGCGAGTGCAAATGTTTGCGAAGCCACTAATAAAACGGTAATTACGCCCAACAACACAAAGAAGACTTGATTTTCTTGAGAAATTAGGTTGTGTATAGTTATGATTGTCACTTAATTCTCCTCAGACCTAAAATTACACTTTTCTGGTAATTAGCGCATTTAGCTCCTTTGATTATACACGTCTGTTTTCTAATAACTGAAGCAAATCGCTCGATATTAACTTTATATTAATTTGAAAAACGCCAGAGCTCACAATTCAAACTCCCTTAAAGCTAACCCGAATGCGTGCTGCCCTCATTCTTTTAGTGGCATTTCCTGCCTCCACGGTGGCAAGCAGCGTCATGACCGCTGGTATGACTGGCAATTGGCGATCGGGCGAGGTTACTGTTGCTGACACTGAAGTATTGGACGGCGCCCTAAAGGGAGATAGCTTCTCTCAGTCAGTTGGCGACACACGAGTTTGCCATACCTCTTTAAAAAAGGTAGAGAAGCAGGTAGTAGCGGGAACAAACTATCGCTTCTACATGGAAGGATGTTCCGTAGAAGAATCCACTGGGCCGTGCGCGCCATCATCTTGTGTGAAACCCGAGTGCTGTATGGTGCAGATTTTTTCCCAGACGTGGACCAAAACTCTGAGAGTCACGAACATTACTATCGGTGGCTCGGTCTGTGTTTTACCTAGCTCAGAATCGAAGGAAACGACCACTTTTCCAATACGTACGTAAGCATGCTGCGTGTTTAGTCTCGTTTTAAAGTAGAATTGGGATATACTTTGAGAAGCGATGCCAGTTTATACTTGACAATTAATACATATTGCTACGCGCTTAAGAATATGGGTGGTTTGTTATCTCATGTTATATATTTGTTTTATAGAAATCTCGGCTAAAGAAAAAATGCTTATTGACGCGTGGATCCAAGCTAATCGCCTTAATGAGTTTGGTGATCACGTCATGACAATGTATTCTGGGGGCACTCCGTTGTTTAACGAGTCAACGGGCACGGTTATAGACCGTTACGTCTACATTGTGAAAAAGCACAGTGATCGCCCTTGGCAGAAAGGAAAAATGGATTATTCCGAGGAAAATGTGCACGCAACGAAAAGCCAAGGATCCGTTGCCGGTGTGTTTTCCATGTTGGGTGTATTTGCGGTTGTGATGGCTGCTGTGGCAATTATGAAGATGTATAAAGAACAAAGGAATCGCTTCCGTTACAGCCACATCCGCACTCGCGGGTAGTAAGTGATACGACAGCAAGTGCACAACGAATGAGCCAAAAACCGAACGAAAAGTTAATGGGGAAATAGGCGCACTGGTTTGAGTTGTTGTGTTAAAAAAACAAGTTTTAATAAAATGTGTGAGAAATATACGATTGATTAGTGTATATGTTCTAGGCCCGGCTATGTACATATTCATCATAAAAATAAGCGGTAAAAGTCTCTCAGCGCATCTCAAAAGTTTGGTAACACATCAGCTAAATACAATTTAAGCCCCTGAGCATCACAAGCAACTCCCATAGCAAACCGCGTGGAGTTCTTACTGCCGTAAACAGAATATTATGTTCATGAATCAGGATCTATCGGAATCGCTTTACCAGATACATGGACAAAAACATATTTCTTTGACAATAAAATTCATGAAAACGTTGTAACGGGAGTGTCCCGTTACATACATAAGTATTGAATCCTATAAGAGAAAATAAGCAAAGAAGTACGAATTTATTATCTTTCTTAATTTTGACTTAAATGTTCCAATACTTCGAAGCCCCTCAAGAAGTTTTATACGCAACACGTGACAAGTTTCCTGATTTGAGTGACCTCGAATGGAGAGCGATCGATCGGTCCTAAGCGGGCCAGCCGTTGGCGTCATGCTGTACAATCTGGGCAGAGATGAACAGTATGCTGCCATTGCCGAGTTCATTCAACACAACCCGACGGGGCCCCAGAGAAAGTAACCTTGCTTCACCAGCAAGGCTACCAACAGTCGGAACTGTTGAAACAGCAGCATGTTTTGCTGCTAATGGGCCGACGCTTCCGCGTCGACCCGAAAGCTTAAATATATAAATATCTAAGGCAGTCTAAGACGACTCCTTTTTAAGATGGTTTGTCCAATTAGACGACGCCATAGAAGCTCATCGTATCAGTGATGATGCGACGAAAATGAAATCTGGCATGTCCAACTTGGCCGGACGTGCCAAATCCTGGGCCTTTGAGCTCATGCTTCACGACCCATTGGTCTTTGGGTCGTATGAGGCATTTAAACCCCGGTTCAGACAAACATTTGACCGCCACGTGCCGAATTCGGGGCTCGAGCAGAGCTCCTGGATTTGTAGCAGGGCAAGCGTGAAATTCACGCTGATGCCCAACATACACGATACCTGGTCAGTTGTATCGTTAGTCATCCAATTGATGAACAAAAACAGGTATTTATGTTGATTAAAGGTCTTGCAGATAGTCCTGTTAAGACCCACCTGTTCTGGCTAGAACTAGAGTCGCTAGACCAAGCGATCTCTATAGCAGAACAGGAGGACTTTAGCCTTAAACAGGCTTTTGTCCACTCTGGTGCTTATCGTCCACCGACAATACAAGAAAACGGAGGTCCAGAACCTAGGAATCTCTCGTATGTAGAAAGCGAGAAACCTCGCTCTTCAAGTTACAAACGATTATAGAAATGTAATCGATGTAAGAAAATAGGCCACTACGCCAATGAGTGTAGTGCCCCACGGCCAATGCCTATAAGCACTGAGCGAAAAGACCGACCTTTCGCTAGAAAGAGCGGAGGACGCGGATCCGACGCTGTTCCGAAATCGCAACGGCGAGGCAGATCGTAAGAAAACGGTCAAGGTCAGTAGATGCGGAGCGCCCTACTGATCCAGCAATGTCAAAACAATTTGCAGGTCTTCTGACGAAAGTTTCTCCTCACTCACAAACATTGCGTGTAACTGCCCGAGTGGATGAGGTCTACCTCATCACCCTGAAAATAAAAGTGTCAAATAAGTTGCCACTAAAGTCCCTAGTCGATTGCGGTGCGTCAAATAATTTATGAGAAGCAATCGCTTGAAGATCGCAGCTCAAATTTATTGAGCGCTATGTCCCTGTAACGAGGATGACAGTGCGCTTAGCAGCAGGCACATCTGGGACACCCAAAAATATGTGTAGTTGGTATTCAATACACGTTGAAGGGTAGATATTACGATGATGATTCGATTGTACTAGATTTGGATGACAAATTTGATGTCATCCTTGGATTACCATGGCTCAGAAAGTACGAGCCATGTATAAATTGGCAGCATCAAGCCGTGACGATGCCTGTCTCTTGTTCATCAAATGGTAAACTGATGAACGTCTTGGAGCGTTCACAAGCGTATGGATGTCCTACGAGTGAGTGCGATTGCCTCACTTGTGGTTTGGTCGCTAGCATGACTGCACAAGACCTCAGTGCGATACCCAACACATTGTGGAATTAGATTCTGACGGCTGTGCACAAATATAAGCAGCGCTGAAGTTCCAACATTGGGACGTGGACATAGTGCTTAGAAAGCAACATCCAAGAAGGTTTAAAATGCCAGTCTATCAGAAAAAGTGCGAAACTCCTAGATCGCCTAGAGAGCCGATCGTAGAGGATCCGTGCAACCACGGCTAGAAGCAGCTAGGGAGGATACCTTTTAAGTAATATCTGTGGCAATAAGTCCCCGAAAACCTGTGGTCAAATGTTCCCAGGTACCTTTGGAATAAGTTCCAAAAAAGCAACTGATACAATCAATGTTTTAGTAAACAATGGATCAAGTGTAGGCACTTATACACTTGATCTTGTAGCGCCTCTGAAGCTAACTTCGGAGATAACTCATAGTCTAACGCAAAAACCGAAACGGTTCTTGCGTAGTGGCAGAGTCAAGCAGATCTGTGTAATTGTCACAGATGACAAGTACGTGGCCAATATTCGGTCGCGGCAATAGTATTTCCTGGGAACAAACGGGTTCTCAGCAGCTCATCGGTGGACGGAAGTGTCTTCGATGAGAAGACACGGATTGAGCGTTTTACGTCCCAATCTTGGACATCTTTGAACACAAATCCTTTATACAAGGATTTGATAGACTTCAAAGGCGTCTTTCCTGAATAACTACCGTGCGACTTACCTAAGGCTAAAGGCACTCGACATGAAATCGACCTTACCCCAGGTTCGAAGCACTGTGTCTTGAAGCAATGGACATTGCCTCGCGAACATGTAATAGCGATCGACAAATTCTTTGCCTAACACTTAGCAGCGGGCAATATAAGGAACCAACTTCCCCACATAGTTCTTCGACCTTCTGTACGCGTAAAATAAAAGGAGAATGACGGATAGTGCATGCATTTATTGAACTGAACGCTGTAACTCTACCGGCTCACACGTCGATACCATGAAAACACGTAATCATTGATGGCATGTCAAAGAGTACTATATTTTCGTCAATGGACCTGATGGATAGATTCTATCAGACCCTTATGCGTGGGTACCAATAAGTGGGCATCGTGAACGTCAGAAGAATTACCTCATGATAGCCCGCAGTTTCTACTGGCCTCGCCAGCATGAACTCGTCCGCAAGTACATACATACGTATTTGCGAATTTTGTCAACGTGAAAGGTAGATTTTTTATCCCGTGCTCCGTTTCAACCTCTGCCTGTTCCGGCAGAGTGCTGGCAGTCCATTTCTATGGACTACGTTTTCGATATCCCCGAAGCCGAGCACAAGAATACTAATATTCTTGTGTTTGTTGATCGTTTTAGCATGATGGTCTATCGTGCTACAGTCCCGAAGTCGATCACAACTGAAGGCTGTCCTCGTGTCTTTATCGACATGATATTTCGACTACAAGATATTACGTTCACAGTAGTAAGCACCCCAAGCGGTATGCTATGGGAGTGGCTAGCCATGCCACAGGGGCTTAGTAATGCCCCTGCGACATGTAACAGATGGGGTCCCAATCTGTTCAGATCGGTGCGGGATTTCGCACATATTTATTTTAATGATGTCTTCGTTCATAGCAGAGCCATAAATGGAAAGTCAGATGTTGAAGTACATCGTACCCACGTCAAAAGGTTCTTAACCTTATGCGTATGCACAAGTTGTATGCAAATATCAAGAAGGGCATATTCGCTGCAAGCAAAATACCACTTCTTGAGTGCATCGTGGGTAAACACGGTGTACGCCCGGATCCAGAAAAGATCGAGGCGATCACCGATTGGCCTGTGCTAGTCGATGTAAAGGGACTAAGAAAGTTTCTCGGTTTAGCAGCGTACCTGCACAAGTACTAACACAATTATGCCGAAATGACAGTATATCTTTCTTCTTTTTTGAAAAAGTGTAAAGTGCTCATGAAACGCTGACTGTAACATTTTTTTGAGGTTACCAAGAAAAGGTTGATGCAATCGCCAAACCTGGCGATTGCGAACCAAGACCGACCATTTCATGTGGTCGGTGACGCCAGTGATTTTGCAATCGGTTGTGCGTCGTCTGTTATCAATCGCGTCAGCTTCAACCAGCTGAAGGCAACAATTCAGTGAATGAAAAGGAACACCTTGCCTTAAAAATATGCACTGGCTAAGTTTAGGGTCTATCTCATTCACGGACCATGCGTCTTTACGCACGGCCGTAAACAGTCCACACCTCGCGCAAAGAATGGCGAGATGGTTGTCGTCCTTCGCGAGTACAACTTCTCCATGTAATATATAAACCAGGACGACTTAATGTCGTCGCTTACGCCCTTTCGCGCCGGCCCGATTTGAGCCGGTTGCGCATAACAACAGTGATCATGAGCCCACTGTTGCTACAGTAAATGTTTCGTCGTCAACATTACTTGACGACGTCAAAAGATCTGTCAAGAAGATATAATGATCTTAAAAGATTGATGAATCATCTTAAAATTCCATCACAACAATCCTCGAATTTGTATTGATCCTCAACGGATCAATACACCACACGTAAGGGTTCACTGAATTACACAGCCAGGACTGGCGACACACTTCGTGTCACCATCCCCACCCATAATTGTTTGCGTTTGCGCATCATGTAGGAGCATCGGCTACCCCCCTAAACTGAAAAAGTTAAGTTGCGCCTCTATCTCCAACGAGACCTACTTCGCGATTAGCATCGGCTACCCCCTAAACTGATCTCAGAACGAGATTTCCTATACACTGCGGAGTTTCGTCAATCTGCATTCAAAATCAGTTGGAACATAGTTGAATATGTCAACTTTGGACCATCTAAAACAGATGGTCAGACAGAACGTTTCAAACGTATCGCTGAAGTGATACGTCGCGGATACGTCCAGTCCCTTACGAGTTGAGGCGAGTTGCGTTGGCAAATTTGCCATCAAGAATTCGGTGTATGCATTAAGAAAGCGTACACCATTTTTTCGTGAAAGGCTCTACCCATGTATACCCACCTTAAGTAAGAGTAACTTCTATACGGAGGATGGGCTGGGACTCGCTCGAGCAAAAATATTTTAGCTCTTGCTCGTCATGCGTTGACTCAACAGTCAATGCGAGAATAATCAATGTTGATTCAATTAACAGTAAAGAGCACAAACTCAAAATAGCGATAAGGCTACTGCTACTTTTAATAACAATGATGGTGATATATTCAGCATAGAAAACAATAATATCAGAACAATGGTGCTTTCACAAAATAGGAGAGAAATATTTCGCAGTGCGTATCGGGCGCACTAAAAACAAAAATAAAACCGAGGCAGCAGAAGAATTCCTTCTGGCTCAGAAGCAGTGACCCGATTCGTGCAGGATGCCGTTGCCCATGCGGTGGACCGACAAAAACGGAACTTTGACAAAAATGGAAGAGCAAGCATCCTTTCATTTGAAGTTAGTGATCTATACCCATTGTCAACGGTAAATATACCTTAACATGTAGTGACAAATGTGGGCAGTCATTAAATAATGCCCAAGTATATCGGCCCGTTTCTCCGATCATGGCTTGGCCATGAAAGAAATGTCATCAACATAAATGGTGCGAATTCTCGCACCAATCTCAAGAGATGGTAACACATTTGCTGAATGTTGCAGTGGGATTACTTAGCCCCTGTGGTTAAACTAACCACCCCCAAAGCATTCTGCTTGGGGTACTCAATGCTGCAAGCGTAATGTCGTGTTCATGCATGGGGACCTGATAAAATCCATCCATCAGATCCATGGACGCAATATATTACTCGTTGACATACCATCAATGATTACGTGCTTTTGTGGTATCGGCGTTTGAGCCGGTACCGTTGCAGCATAAAACTTGTTGAATGCATACACAATCCGCCATCCTCCTGTGGTATTTTGCACACAACAGGCCAAAGAGCAATGACGGGAGGTTGACTCATTCACATGGTCCGCTGCTAAGCAATCGGCAAAGACCTTGTCGATCGCTAGTACTTGTTCACGAGGCAGTGGCCACCGCTTCACGTAGTATTTCGAACCTCGTCTCGAGCGACTGTATGCTGAGGAAACTCGCATGGTACGGATCAAATCTCTACTTAAAGGAAATGTATCCAGAGGCTTCCACGATTTTGTCCATCGACGAGCTGCTGAGAACCCGTTCGTTCTCTGGAAATCCATTTGCCGACCGTATATCGGCGACATACTTGTCATCTGTGAAAAGTACACATCTGTTTGACTTTGCCTCTGCGCAGATCACGCAAGAACCGTTTCGGCTCTAGCGATGGCAACAGAGTAAACTCTGGAGGCGCTATTAGATCAAGCGTATTAGCGCCTACGCTTGAGCCATGTTTACTAAGACATTCAATGTTTCAGTTTCCTCTTTACAACTCTTTTTCAAAGGTACTTGGACACATTACCACTGATTTCTGGCACATGGAAGTCTTATGCAGTCTTACTAACGATCGTACCAAAAATGAGGCCATCGCACTCACTCGACGGACATCCACACGCTTGTGAACGCTCCAAGTGTCTCAACAGATTGCCATCTGGTGAATGAGAGGCAGACTTCGTCACTGCTTGACTTTGTTACTTTATGCATAGCTCCTTCTTTGTGAGCCATGGTAATCTAAAGATGACATAACAAATTCCAAATCCAGAACGATAAATCCATCGTCGTACTGCTAATCTTTTAATCTGAATTGGATACCAGCTACAAGTTTCTTTAATTTTCAGATGCGCCTGTTGCTAGGCGCAAAGTCATCATTGCTAAAAGTATATCGCGCTCAACATATTTGAGCCTGCAATCTTCTAATAATTGGCATCGAATGTAATTGGTCGACGCGCTAGATGCTTTAGTGGCAATTTATTTGACACTTTAATTTTCGATGTGATGAGGTCAACCCCATCACCTGAGACAGTTACACACAATGTTTGCGTGTGAGGAGCAACTTTGTCAAAAGGCCTGCTTTTTTTTTTTGCATTGCTGGATCAGTAGGACGCTCCGCGCTTTCTGACCCCAACCGTTTTTGACAATCTGCCTCGCCGTTGCAATTTCGTAACGGCGCTTGATCCTCGTCCTCCGTTATTTTTAGCAAAAGTTCGACCGGCCAATTTTGAGCTGGCTGCGCAAGTCAACAGTGAGCATAAGCCCACCGGTGCAACAATAAGTGGTCCATCGTCAACATTACTTGACGTCGCATGAAGAGCCTTTCAGAAGTTATTGGTCAAACGTTTGATGGATCCCCTTAGAAATTTATTACAATAATCCTTACTAGGATTGTCGAAATAGTATCTTCAATAGATTGACTCAAAAAAAACGCAACGGTTTACTGTATTGCACGGTCATTTCTGGCGACACACACACTATCGTCATCCCCACCCATAAGAATTTGCGTTTACACATCATGTATGAGTGTCACGATGCATTAATAAGTGGGCATCGTGGACGTGAGAGAACTTTACCCACGATAGTCGCTGTTTCTACTGGCCACGCTAGTAAGAATTTATTCGCAAGTCCTTACGTGCTAGCAAGTTGTATCAAAGGGTGAAGCCTAGTGCTTCATTTCGTGCTCCTACAACCTCTGCCTGTTCTGAAAGAGTGTTGAGAGTCCTTAAATATGGACTTCGTTCGGAATTTATCACAAGAATATTCGTATTCTTGTATTTATTGATCGTTTCAGCAAGATGAGACATGTTGCATCAGTTCTAAAGTCGATCACAGCAAAGGCTGTGCTCGTATCTTTGCTGACACGATATTTAATCTCCATGGGTTACCCCGTGAATTGGTCTCAGATCGAGACACCAGGTCCACAGCGGATTTTTGGCGATATGATTTCAAGTCACTTGGAACTCAACTACATGTCAGCTTCTGACTATCCGGAAACCGATGTTCAGACGAAATATGCAAATTGTATCCTCGAAGAAATATTACGCGGATACGTCCCATTTTACGAGTTGAAGTTAATTGTTTTCGATAGCAGAATTTGCCATCAACAATTCAGTGCATGCTTCTACAATACAAACACCGTTTTTTGCGAATGGTACGCCATCCACGTCTACCCACCTAAAGCTAACTTGAGCAAGTGGGAGAGGGACCACAATATGTTGCGTGTCGCGCCTTAAAAAAAACCTTGGTTGCCCACTGAGCGCAACGCAATTCGTTGGTCTGGAATGATCAAAGAACGATACATGATTTCATTGTATGAATCATCCGGGCTCACCGCCCTGGTAAGGACGAAAACAGATTCCTCATTGCTTAAAACGAAGAATTCCTTTGTACGCTTGAAAGTGCCTTATTCCACACTTTCAAGCGTGCAAAGGAAAAATATGTTTTTAGGCTTGGAAATATTTAAATAGAATAGGCAAAGCATTGGCCGCAAGGACTGGCTTGACAGACTGGTTCTGGCATGTGACCAGTCTCAAGAGAGGTCCATATTGGTGCACGCTATAAATTGCACCATTTTTTATAGAGGTAAGTTTTCCTTACCTCTCGTGGCGATGACAATGTCCCTGCTGCTTTCAAGGTGCAATTCATGCCCCTAGGAAGGGTCAAATTAGAAAAAAATCATCGGGGGACATGTCTCTGTTCTGAGATGTGCGAACAGGTTTATAATGTGTAATCCTTACACAAGAGCGCGAACCGCTTTTTTTCGATGGTACTTGCGGATCATCAGATAGGCCTTGTCATACTGTTCAACGATACCCGGAACAATCAGTCAGCAGTTGACAGCGAGGTTCGCAACTACCATGGAAGGGTGGATACCCTCGCCATCGAACGTGATGTCTTGTTAAACCCTTTAATCTCGCGGTGATCTAAGAAGGGTTCGCCTAGAAAGTGCTTCTAATCAATCGAGTCCATGAATGGATGGGGAAGAGGATAATTCCGGTCTGACTTATCATCGGACCCAACCGTCGCCGTAGAGATCGCAACTTCCAGCGATTACGGGAAGACGTGATTCATGAGCGTTACTGTCGTCATGACTTACAGACGATAGCGAGCAGCCTTACATCGAACGTTCGATTTACCGAGTGAAGATTGCGATTGAGCAATTGGCAAGCGTACGGGTCTTAGCTCTAAGCAACGAGCTAGCGACAGTTCGTCAAAAAAATATTTTTCAAAAGCATGAGTCTATAAAGTAACATTGCTTTCGAAGTGATCTTTACGGTCACTTCGTTTCAGTTGGTAAAATTTAGCATCACCACCAGTACGGTTATTAAATTGGAGTCATCACACGATGACTCCTGAAACAAACTGATCGTACCATAATTACATTGAAACAAACACGTCTAAAAAACAGATGGCAGATTCGAATCCACCCATTTTTATCGTAAATTTGTACATTCAACACAAATCGGGCTAGATTTCCGAAGAACTCTCAGAGGCATGGACATGGAGCAGCAGCAGAATGAACAATATACCGCGCGGAAGACCAAAGGAGAAAATATTAATGTGGTAACTGCTGCTAATGGCTATGGAATAGTCAACATGTCCTCATACAAGCAACGAGATGGACGACAAGTTGTTCATTGTAAACATATCGTAAATGCGTAGATCGAAACTGTCTTCGACTTGTCCAAGAAACATGGATTCAGAAGGCGAAAGGCAGTGCACTCATTGACTGTCTTGTTGGATAGGAATCAAAAGTAAAGCTACGCGTCCTGGTTGAGTGAGCTCACCGAGAAAATAAACGTTCACATTTACAATCTCCTCCCAATTACAGACGGCACCTGGTCCTTTACAGCTACATGCCAAGAGCATAGCCACGTACGTTCCACCACCAGGACCGCTACACTCGTACTTTGAAGTCTGAAGAGAGGAAATTGCCGGCTTTTTCAGTCCGGTTTGAAAGTAAGGCTTGTTCAAACCATCATGCGAGAGCAAGGCCAGAAATTGGAATTCACTAAGCGAAGCTCTGGAATCGGAAGCAAAATAACGCATCAGGAAACTCGATGGACGAGCTTAGATGGATATGCTGTTCGACACTTTCGCGGACTTTTAGTTTGATATAAATATCGAGAAAGATTCCAATGGACGCATCACACATTCATTCTTCTTTCATACAAAGAATGCGGAACTCTTAAGGAAGAACTGCGACGTCTTGTTCCTAGATTGCACCTATAAAACAAGTAAGACAAGATTTCCTTTGCTCCACGTTGTAAGAGATACCATGCTGTATTCCACGTTATCGACGGTCTTCGTTTTCATTAAGGACGAGGATGCTGACTCGTATGCCATCGCTCTTTACGACGACTATTTTACGCCGACCATTAACCGAAAGTATTTGTTATTGTGTTACCGAGAGCTTGCATTCCCGAACGATTTGCAGATATTTGTTCGTATGGCAACTTTCCTCTTTTGCACTTGGCACACTGAAAATAACGTCGTCGTCAAATGCAATCCCCATTTACTGGAAAATATGATGAGTGGAAATTCCAAGGATTGGAGATCGGTAACTTGCCATTCGTTGTTTGTGGTCAGTATTTTTCATTCAAATTCTAAACTATTCCTTGTTGTGGTGGTATTCTTAAACGCAATCGCGGGGTTCGACAAAATTTTAAAAGTTTCACGCTACAGGAGTATATATAGCCAAGCCATGGACCAATTCCCACAAGGAAAAATTCGTTCAAACATGTCTGGTTCGGCACAGTCACTTCACACGGAGAAAGTGCTCACAATGTCGTGAAAGAGTTCATCGTAAGCAGGATAGAATTCTTGTTCGGGAGTTGCAAGCGGATAGTTAGTTGAGTCGATCGATTTCACCACAGAACTGGTGAAGCAGCAGACGAATATTATACCTGTCGCAAAGCCGACCCCAAGTGGTGATAGGTTTTAGCATATCAACCGAAAGAACACATATTACGCTCTTCGGAATGTATTTGATTGTAATATCATTTTCTACCACGTGTCTTTCCAATCACTAAAGTTTCGCAATGACAGCTGGAAAAAGGTTGACGTCCAATGGCAACCGGCGCGAAGTTATTTTCGTCTAGGTACGCTACCATCTTGGGGATACCTGGCGAGCATGAGTTGCGGCAGATCATCCCAAGCGAGAGTAGACTTGAATTGAGTAATTTTGATGTTCATTGGCACCTTCATCAACTTTCTTCAGTACGATCTCCAAATGTAGGCCTCCCAGGTGACGCTTTGCCAGTCATTTTCAAAGTATTACTGACATTTCAGAAACCTACCTCACCCCAGAAAGGGGCAGTCTTGGACGATCTGGAAAAGATATCATAGGTATCTCTGGGCGATTGGTAATTTTCCGTTTGATTTTTCAATTGGTACCAACGCTGTTTAAATAAGCAAACATCACAAGTCCTCGAAGAGCCAGAGGTTACTCAAACGAGAGGAAGATCGAGCAACATCACCTCGACGCGACGAGACCCTTTTAACTTTGATTACGTGGAGGGGCGCCTTCCAGGAAGAGAAAGGAGCCGACGGGCGGTGGTTGTCATCAAACGGGACACCGACGTTCATCTGCAGCGTGCCCCGTCAATGTACAGAGCCGAAGTCAATTTATTGCAGGAGTTGAACGCCATCTTATCGAAGATCTCAACACAACAACAAACTTTCAGAAATCCTGCTCCTTGGATTATTTACCTTCAATCTATCGTACATAGATATCAGAATAAATGTAGGCGGGCACGTCGTAATGCGGCCACGCTCTACTCAAGCACACACCCTAGCACAGCGAGGAAGCGGTTAAACCTGCTTCTCTTGCGTGCAGTGAGGTAGTTGTGGTGGGCGCGGTAGCGACCTCACCCAACGCACTAAGAACTCTGGTGAAGTGACGTCACGGGAGCGGTAATCCGTCTCCTCGTGCGCACTTACCAAGTAGGTAGTAAATTTCAGACTGATTTATATTTAATAGAATTAAATACAAATACCTATTTTTACCAATTAAAATGTTATCTCTATAGATATCATTTAATATGTATTGCGAGCGTATCTTTATAGATACCTCGCGTAACTGATGACGCTAGCCGTCATCATGGATGACGCTGGGCGTCATCCCTCCTAATGTGAATGCACCCATGTGCATCACATCCACAAGGGTTGGTCACAAATGTGCACCACACCCAAGTGTTGGGTCTAATTACTATTATTTAGTAATTGACCATCCCCTTAGGACTGTGTAAACATTAGGGCAACTCTAGCCCGTTACAATAAATCTCGTATGAGTCGCGCTTTGAGTTAATAATACAATTTGAATGGAATAATTGAGAGAAAAGCATTTGTTATGAGTACTTAAACGTTTATTTCATTAATATTACGTGTAGAACCTATCTGGTGATATTTTCATTTGATTTAAAGTTGCAAATAGCAATTTCGGGTGTTTTATTCAATGCGGATTGACAAGTCCTATTCAAGCGCATATTAAACGCATTCAGTGATTGTAAAGAAACCCATTGGCACCATGAACTTTGGCGGATTGATGGGCGGCAATGCAAATGCCGGCATGACTCAGCAGCCTTCGAAGCAGTCACAGCTTATGATGGCAAAAGTGGAAATGGCATCCTATGCTGATCTGTTCGAGCGTCTATCGCGCGTGTGCTTTCAAAAGTGCAAATTCAAGTACACTGACGGCCAGCTTAATGTTGGCGAAATGAGCTGTATCGATCGCTGTGCCGGCAAATACATGGAGGCTTACAGCTCGCTGGGCGTAAAAATGGCGCAAGTGGAGAAGGAAATTATGGACCAGGCCGGTGCCAGTGCCGGGGTGCCGCAATAGACGATGCGTATCGGACCGCAGTATAAAAGTGTCTCGGACCTCAAAGACGAGGATCAAAAGAAATTTATAAAATTTTGTGCTCGACTTTTGTGTGCTCTTTATGAATGAATTTATTAACGATCAAAGCCTAAGCGATGAAAGTCGTGACTCGGGTCGTCGTTATAAAACTTCAAAATCTCTGTCGAATGTAGCCATTCGTATTTGGGGCGTCTTTTGCTTCTCGCATGTAGCCACTCCCACGAGTACCACCCATGTAGCCATTGTCCAGATCGTAAGAAACTGGGATCAGAACGCTGCTACCTGCTGCTGTAATTGCATGTTGCTGAGATCTTCGCGACATATCACACGATGATACAGGTGAAAGAAAGCCCGATCGTCGCGTATTGCAATTTTCATTAGTTTCCATCGCCATTTGTCGTAATGGTCTAATGCCACTTTTTGCCATTTTAGGCGGGGTGAAAGTTGCTAAATTTTCTTTCGGTTGCTCACGGTCGTGTTGTTTTGATTTTTCAACGCCTGTAAACTCTGTCAGCGGGCTCGTCACATGTAAAGGCACTGAAAAGAACGCATACTGCAAAGCTTGACTTGATGTTGGGCGCTGCTTTGGATCGTACTTGAGCAAATCCGTCATTAATTGTAGTGCTTCCTTACTTGCATGAGGAATGACGTGTGCTAATGATGTCGGTATAAATTGTGGAAATAGATAATTTCTTTGCGCCGCGAGTTGCAACCCTTCTGACCACGCACTATGCGTCGGGTTACCTAAAACTGAGGAAATTTTATACAGTTGATCGCCTTCGGTACTACCGGGGAATAATGGTCGTAACATGAACATTTCGGCCATGATGCAGCCCATAGCCCACGCGTCAATGGGCGAATTGTACGTCGTCGAACGTAGCAATACTTCTGGAGCTCGGTACCATCGCGTCGAGACATAGTCAGTAAACGGAGGTCTTGACCGAATATTTTCTGCTAATCCAAAATCGGCAATTTTGACCGTATCCCCCTTGACAAGAATATTCTCGGGCTTGAGATCTCGATGAAAAAAATGATGTTGATGCATAAATGCCAATCCCTGCATCATTTGATACATAAAATTTCGAATTTTCGATTCGGGAAAGTGCCGATCGCGTTGCATGATAATGTCATAAAGATTACATTCCATGTATTCAAAGATGAGGAAAAGCTCGTCGTTCTCACGGATGACCTCCTTCAGCTTAATGATGTTGGGGTGATTTAATTTCTTAAGCGACTGCCATATCAATTAATAATTTAAAATTGCTCATAACTTATTGGCACAATGCGATCGTAGACCCTCACATACATTCACTTCTCGCAATTGCATACACTCATTCCACGAGTAATATTTATTCTTCATCTGCTTAATCGCGACCTAAACGACAGCGTCCGTGAACTCGCTTCTTTCTTTACACAAAATGCAAACAACGCACCACTTCTCCAGACTGTCGATTAATAGCCTTATGTACAGATCCGTACGTGCCATCACCAAGCTGCTTCGTGACTTTATATCGATTCATTGTTGCTTCTTTGGTATAAATCAATGAAAAAGTCCACAGAAGTTGCAGTTGTCCTTTTTTAAATTGTCGGATACTATATGAGAAAAATACTATCACTAAAAAGGTTACTTCGTAATCGACGTACACTTTTCAAAATGACCCAAATAAGAAAAATTCACCCTATTACCGTCATTCTTCTTTCAATTACCAAATGCAGACATGGGAGGCTTTCGGTGCCAGTCTGGCCATCGTAGCCTCGATCGTGTCCAACCTTGGGGTCAATATACAAAAATATTCACATTCGAGCGAGGCGTTGCAGCCTGTACACAAGCGTCGACCGTACGTCCGTCGTCCCGTATGGTGGATAGGCCTCCTACTCGTGATCTTTGGAAGTTTGGGCGACTTTGCGGCTTTTGGATTCGCGACCCAATCCCTCGTTGCTGCTCTAGGCGGCGGTGCAACACTTGTGGCAAACGTTGTCACAGCTCAGTGTATTAATAAAGAGAGGTTATACATGGTGAGGCAAAAGTTCTACGTTCAAGTTGCATTTAACTACTATTTTATTTCTAACCTAAAAAAAATGATTTATGCTAGACAGACGTGGGTGGCGTATTATTTGTAATTATTGGAGTGATCATGATTGCATGTATTGCCGAGCCAAATGTCGAGTACCCGCTCCCGGAACTCGAGTTACGATTTGTTCGAACACGTAAGTAGGATCAGTTGTAACTAGTCAACTTAACGGCCTAATGCTTGACTATTGCAGCCTTTGTCGTGTATATCACGTGTGTGGGAGTATGTACCGTGAGTATGTTAGCCACAATTAAAGGTTCACTTGCCAACCGACTCAAAAATCAAGTATACTGGTCCAATAAACGACAGAAAAAACTCCTGAAGGTACATTTGATTTTCTTTTTTTTTAAGAACTATTAAAAAGATCAAACCTATTAAACATAATTTTTCAGGAATTTGAACTGCGTCTTCAAAGGCTAGAACAGCGCCTTTTAGATGTCGAAGTCAAAGTGTTACAAGTTGCAACGTCTTCAGCGCAATTGCCATCTGGGCTCATCCACCCATCCGCGATTAGCAAAGAATTACGAGATTTAATTGACTCGACGAATGCTGAAGAGGCTCAAGCTGTCGAAGAAGCGGCAACACATGGGTCTCACGTATCGTATTATTACGCCATTTGCTCTGGCATTGTCGGAGCCATGACGGTGCTGCTTGCAAAGTGTTCGGCCATTATGATTGCCCTCACACTCAAGGGTGCGAATCAATTCCAGTATGGTTTAACGTACATGTTTCTAGGGGGCATGTTTGTCTCGATCCTCATACAAACGCATTTTCTCAACATGGCAACGGCGCTCGGAAACATCATGACGGTTTTTCCAATTTTTCAAGCCTGTTGGATTACATTTAGTGTCGTGGGAGGGGCCGTGTTTTATCAAAACGAAGACATTCCGATTTCGACAATCGATAAAGTCGTGTATGCCGTCGCGATCCTTTTCATTGCCATTGGCGTGGCTTTTTTAGTGCAGCATACCTCCTCCTTATCGGACAATTCTTCATTGAAACGTGCAAAGAAAGCGATTTCGGACACGGAAATCAACGAGATGTTACTAAGTGTCGACGCGTCCATGAAATTACCGCTTCTTTCAACCGAGACACGTGAGAATTCGGATATATTGCGTCTTTACGCATAGAAGAAAAAAAAAAAAACAGATGAAGACAATTGACATGGGACAAAAAGCAATCGGTCAAAACCTTTTTCTGAATTCGTATTCAAGTCTCTATCAGGTCTCGATTGAATCGTTCTTCTCATAAACTCGAATCATTGTCATCGATAACAATATCTGGAAAGTCATCTTCCTCGTCCGAGTCGACGGTAGCAACCTTTTTCTCATTCCACGTCGTTGTTAAGTCTTCTTTTTGATCTGTGGTATCGTCTTGATTCATTCGTATTTCTTCTTTATCAATTCGATTCGAAAAAGTAGCCGGTATGTCGTCGTCTTCGTCTTCTTCTTCCGTAACCGCACCAACTTCATTTAATGCTTGATTCCTCTCCATCTTACATTCTTGATCCACTTTTGGCATTTCCTCCCAATCCAGCGCTTCTTCATAATTCAGACGAGTCTTGAACTCAAGCTTGGAAGTCGACTTGTAACTGGAAGTGTCAAGGTCTTTCGTACCTTCTTGCTGGATCGTAATAACCATGGGTGGACCACGTGGATGCAGCAGCGCTTCGCCAACATTCAGCGCTACTAGCTGCATTACTGACGAAGCAACACTGCTTCTACGACGCCGCTGCCAGGAATGCAATCCTTGCAATAAGTTCGTTCCATGCGCCCCAAACTCGTTAGCTGTGACGGCATCGGAGAGAAGAGCGACGGTCACTGCATCCATTCCTTCGTTTACGAGGTTCCAATTTACATATCGGCACGTACTTGCTCGAAGTATTAATTCACTGGCCTCGTGACGACAGTGTTGTGGCAATAAACTTCCATAGACACTTATACACGCCGCAATTGCAAGCAATCCAGCGTTTAAAGTCTGTGCCATGACTTTCTCGTCTCGTCTCGATACAAAAGGCGCTTGTGACGCACTCAAGTGGCTTCCATTTAAAGCAGCAATCGTAGCAACCGCCGCAGCTTGACGTTTTCGCTTCTTGCTCTTCATATTCTTGTGTTTCACGTCCTTTAGTGACGTCGTTGGTGCTACTGGCATGACATTCCCACCTTTTCTTGTCGTTTGCTCAAGACTGTGCTTGCAGCGCCCAATTAATGCGTGTAGCAAAGGCACACCAAGTTTTTCCACTGTACTGGCCCCTAAAGAACGCACACAGACTGCAATGGTATGAGCCAACGCCGTTAGATCGTCGTCATTCTTAGAGCTTTCCAACGCGACCAAAAGCACGCGCGTGATCTTGGAAGCATGCCGTAAAGCACACAGTCCAGCAGATTCCATTAAGATACTTAATAGATCAAGTCCCTGTACATGGACGCGTGGGAGCATTGCGTATACCACGCTAAGAGGAAGCCGAACGCCATCTTCTGACACACCCGTGTGTCGACCCACTTCATGAGCTTGAATTCCAATCGCACGTCGAGAAAAGTGAAGAATGGGAAGCAAAACCTGTTGGATTTCACGTTCCGAAATCAAGTGATGGCTTTCAAAAGACGTGGAACAACGTAGCAATTCCTGCAAAAATACAAGTGCTCGCTTCATGAGAACAAGCGTGTTTTCGGCACGTTGATAGAGTGGTAATTTCGAGTTCTGGACGTCTGGAGGCCATAATTTAGTGTCTGTTTCAAGTTCCATGGTTAGCGTTGCAGGGGATTTGCCAGCAAAGACATCAAGATGTTCGTGAGCTCTTTTCAAAGCGTTGTGAGCCATTTGAGTCCATACAAGTTGTGGTGATGCCGAAGCATTGGATAAGAGAGCGAAACAGTTTGTTATGGATAGAAGCATGTCGTTGGACGTGCTTTTAGAGAACAAAGCAGTTATACACGCTGTCTCGATCTTGTGAATGTGATGCCGTACGGACGTAGGTGAGACGATTAACACGGTTTGAAGGAGCTCAAATGGTGCGAGGAATGCTGGGGATTGCTGGTTCTTGCTGGCAATTCGAGTCACGAGTGGTGGAAGGAGCTTTGAAAGGAGGTCTAACGCTTCCCGACGTGTCTCTGGATTCATTCGATTGATATGTTGCACAAGAACTTGGACAACATTACAGACTGCAGACGTTGTTTCGACTGTGTCTTCGTCTTCGGATTTATTGGATTGATGTCGTTTAAATGCTTTCACGGCGTGTTCCAAGAGCGTGGGACAGAGCGATTCCAGACGTTCAAAGGGACTTTGACGCATTGTGAAAGAAAACAATTCCCATCCAATGCGACGCGCTGGAGCGAGGCCATTCACGAGATCTAGTAGTCTGGTTTGCCATTTCATCAGTGCTTTGCCGTCCGTGACGATTCCAAAGACATTATGGCGCTCAAAAGCGTCGCACAGAGTTTTTTGCTGGATTGAAAAGGCTTTTAAGGCGGCAACGTTTGTGGGTAGACCACTTGGAAGAGCTATAGCGAGGACGGACGAGAGTAAGTTGCGAGCTAATGCCACCTCTTCGATTGAGGTCATGTCGATGAATGATTGGCTTGGAGGAAATGGCAAAAGTATGAGATCTCGCAGACTGCGTGTCACACGTCGCAGATTGTTTTTGGCTCTTGTAGGGAGCAAAAGAACATTTTTGCTTTGAAAAGGTTCCAATTTTAATTCATTGGGTGTGTTTGTCAATAAATGAATCGGATTGATAAAAATTGTGTTTCTCAACTTGTAGGGTTTATACATGCACATAAAGTTAATTTAGAGATTCTGCAGGATACAATGGGTCATTTATAA
The DNA here is from genome assembly GCF_004359215.1 of Bremia lactucae. Classification (NCBI taxonomy): domain Eukaryota; phylum Oomycota; class Peronosporomycetes; order Peronosporales; family Peronosporaceae; genus Bremia; species Bremia lactucae. The sequence goes on along the minus strand of NC_090610.1, from coordinate 9,768,613 downwards.
AGGGCACTTTGAGATGGCATTGTCGAATGGCAAAGTAAGACTTTGATCAAAGAGTTTGGCATAGATTGTAGCCTTGTTGGCTTGCCGTGACAACGTGCTGAAAATCTTTAGGATGGAAAATGGATTACCGGACAGACCATAAATCTTACCACCAATTAATTTGCGGTGGGGCTATTGGTGGCCACAATTTCGAATGATATTTGATGGTTCCTAAAACTACGAGCAAAATTACCGACGAGGATTAAAGCAAAATTGGTATTATAAGATCGACGTGAGCCACCTGGCGCCATCCGAGATGATAAAATTGCTTTAGAGAGCCACCATAGGTTTGGAAGGTGGATTTTTCATTATTTTTCCTTCGCTGACAAGAAAACAAATCTAATGGATTGACACGCACTTTTTGAATCGGCGGCTGGCTATTCGCTCTTTATTTTTATCTGAATTCCGTCGGATTTATACGGTATAGACAGACTCTCCGGAAAAAGAATAAACCTAGCCCGTTTTGCTGAAGAAGGTGTGATAGAAAACAACGGGATTTGTGGACCCCTCCATCCGAGTTCTGAATTAGAATAATTGTCAATTCCTTTTCTACGAATATCCGCTGATACTTCACATTAGACGAATCTCCTATTTCTTGATCCGCATTTGCAATAAGACCTCTCGTTTACAATTTCTTATAGCTTTTTTTTTCAGACTATTTTTAAATTAAGAATAGCAACCTGCAGTGGGACTCTTATATCGACACTTTGCTAGACTATGAAGAGTCAGACGATAGCATCTGGGATAGGCAGGTAGGCAGACCTCTCCTCTTTGAGAGCTCCATTTCCGATTGTGCTAAGCAATCGATACTCGATTTAGAGTGCAACTACATTGCCTGATTCATCCATGGTGTCCAAGAAGGTTTTAATTATCGGGGTAGTGGTTGCCATCGCCGCCATTGGTGTAATCGCCGGCATCCTAGTGGCTACTTCATCAAGCAGCAGCGAAGCGACCAATGAATCGTCGAATCCTACAAGCGCAAACTCGGATACACCCCTATCTCGCGCAACTAATTCCTCCAAGTCGGGTATTCGGTCAAATACCACCAAGTCCAGTGGTGGCCCATTAATCACATCTGATCCGACTTCGGGTACGTTGGGATTTCAATTAATTGTAACTTTTGCTTTGTTTTCTAATTTAGGATTATTTTATGGTGTTTGTTGCCGAATGTAGCCAAGTTCACCCTCTGTGCTTTTGCTCTTGGGGATTGGGGAACAACGATTTATCAAGATTCTTGCTGCACGCGCGCAAAAACCTATAATAAATATGACGTTAATGCAATGGACGTTGTTGCCAGTATTATGAACACGCACGCTGGGGCCGTGGATGTGAAACCCCAGTGTATCCTCGGCCACGGTGACAATTTCTACTGGACGGGCATTGACAGTGAAGCGGATCGCGACACTCGCTTCACCACGACGTTTGAGAAGAAATACAATGGCGACAATATCGCAACAATTCCGTTTATTAACGTCGCGGGCAATCACGACTACGGTGGTGCGAGTTTCGTGTGTTCCGATGGAAAACAAACGGTCGAATGCAACGACGCAGACGAATTAGTTGCAGGTCTTGAGAATAAATTCAAGTGGCAACAAGAGTACGTGAGTCCAAACGACAATCGCTGGATTCTGAAAGACCATTTCTACGTTCATACGATTGAAGATAAAGACTCGGGCGTGAGTATTGACATCTTTAATGTCGACACTGGGGACGCCGATGTCCACGCAGCTATGCAAGTGTGTTGCCAATGTTTTGGTTACTCGAAAGGAATTAAAAATGCCTGCAAAGGAGTGTCCCGTGGCCACAAATATTGTGCCGGTGGCAACAATGAAATGTACGATGCCTGTTTTGCTAAGTTCGAAGAATGGGGGGCTGATTCGCGAAAACAATTGGCCGAAAAAGCGGCCACGTCCACTGCAACTTGGAAAATTGTCAATAGCCACTATAGTCCCCATGCACACTATGACGAAGCAGGAATGAAAGAGTGGTTTGACGTGTTGCAAGGATTGGGGATCCATGCGTGGATCTATGGCCACACCCACGGGGAAAAACACGATTATTCCGAGTCTCTTGGGATGCATTTTATCGAAAATGGCGCGGGTGGTGGCATCCAAATGGAAGCCGCAAGTGGCTTGACGGCGTATGCCGAAGCGTATGCGAAGAATGTGTGGACGTACTCGGGGGACGAGTACGGCTTTTTCTCGATTGACGCATCGACGGAGTGGTTAAAGTTGCAGTACCACACTGCAGACGATTCGTGGTCTTTTGGCTCCAATATGGAGGAGACAAAGGCCGGCGGTGCGGCTACGAAGCACTGCTGGTACGTTCCTGCGGATGGCTCGGAAGGCCAGGCGTGTACGACGTAATAGAGTTTACGGTAGTTGTACGCAGGTGTTATCGGTATAAATTTTTTTTGCCAATAGATTTTGGGAATGATTTTTTTTCTTTTAATGCAAATACAAAATGATAATGGGGTGCTTTGAGATTTTCACGCGTTTTAAGGGGTTTTCCATGGGTGGCAGGGCAACTGAAACACGCGTATGGCCGCCCGCTTTGATGCCGCCGTTGCCAATGGCGTTTGCGTGTTGGCAAATTTGCAAACTTCGACCGGTTGATTCGGCGTTCAGGCATGGCACTCTTTCTTGAAGGTTCAGGATTTGCCCCCTATGGAATTCGGGCTTTTGAAGTCGCAACACTTCAGCTTTTAACACTTCAATCTGATTTTGTTGCGCTCGAAGTGTATTGTAAAGAAACTTGCTTTCACTCAAAAAATCATCTTGAGCGAAAATTGGTTGCGTTTTTCGTCTCCCGACGCTCCTCGTGACGCGAATTTGAGAGTGCATGACACGAACACCTTTGAGCCATTGCTCGTGATACAAAGCCCTCGTTTTCGTTCACACATGCTATCAAATTTTGACGATTTTTAGACACTGGATCGTTTGGAAAGTGATTTAAGCGATGAAAGCGAACGGCTGATCGAGACGCGTAACGTTTATTGCAGCCGGAAAACGGCACAAACATGCGGCTTTTCGCCAGTATGAATGCGACGGTGCTCGTGCAAGTCGACGCTCTTGCAAACGCTCTCTGGCATATAAATTAATGAAGTGTCTTTCACCCATGTGGACCACAATATGATCCCGTAAATGCGCGCTGTCGGCAAATGACTTGCCACATCCGGGTGTACGCATAGAAAATTACGCATCCGCATGGCGCCGGATAATCGTTTGCGCTTTTTTATAGCGGCCGAGAGAAACGCTAATATGGCAGCTGGGGATTCCGGCAGAGATTTGTTGATACTGTGACGACTTGGAAGTTGTCACGGTGCGTTTGCTTTGATCCTTGCCGCTGTTTGAATTTATTTCATCAGAAGAGGAAGCGCAGAATTTACCGCTGCTGACAGATGGTGCCTCAGACACGGTTGGATTTAAATAACAGCTTGAGAATGTCGAATTGCTCTAATACAGGAAGTGATTTTTGCATTTTTGGCACCATAAGAGCTCAAAAAATCGTATTGTTGTTTTTAGCGAAGAATCGCATTGGAGCTATAAATTTAAAAAAGACTCTATCACGATACTTTATTTTTCTTAAAAATAGAGCTAAAAGTCATGCTCTTTCAGGCCAAGCCACTTATTCATGTACAGACACGAACGTGGTGAAATGACATTTCCTTCTTGACATTGCTCATACACCTGCGAGGCAAAAACAAAACCACATTTCAACACTAAATTTCATTCTCAACATAAAAATCCACAAGCGTATACACACCGGACACACACCGCATGGGGTTTCCGACAAGTGGTTAAAAGTCGTGATTTGCGACGAGATTTTATACTGGATTTCATGAGATGCCTACAAACAAGCCGAAAGTAATGTCATTAACGCTCGCTCAATCACTTATTAAAATGCTATTGTAAAGACGTACACCAGGCGTGAGACGCACAGAGCGCACTTCTTCAATGCGACCGTCGTACATAAGTGTCTGAATAATGGAGCAAATCTCTTCAGGACCGAGTGCGACCTTTGAGATGCCGGATGCGTGGACCTTGTCGGTAATAGCGTTCAATGTACTCATTCCGGAAGCTTTAATCACTTCGTACACAAATGTGCTAAGCGTATCAATAAACACGTGGTCAAATTCCTGTTCATTGTACCACGGACCCCCCGTGATCTCCGTCGAGGGCACTATTTCAATTGAAAGAGGCAGTGTTTGTTTACAAAATAAAGGAAAAATGACTTTAAAAGAAAGCAATTTACCGAGATCAAATAGCATATACAGCTTCTTGTTTTTGCTGCTAATGGACTTGACCGACTTTACAAGATGCCGCGTTTCCAATAGGCGCAATGTCTTGGCTACAATTTGCTACACTCAAACCATTAGTCTAAATCTCCATTGAGCGATGATCAAGATGAACAAAACAACCTGCGGGATATTCGTATGTGACTTGATGTCTCTCGTCCAGATGCCCTGGTTGCCAGCTCGCTCAATCTCTTGCAATACTAATCGCTGCTCTAACCTGCTCAGAACCAACGCAGATGCTTGTGAAATACACCTCAATTCGCCAGCTTGAAGCCAATCCACGCACTTTAAACGTACGTAAGCCCGCGAACGCGTTCAGCTTCTTCGGCATCTACGATACCGTACGAAAGCACGCTGCCTTTCGTGAAAATTTTAATCTTGCCCTCCGTCAGCAGCGCATTAATAACATCCGGCAGCTGCTCGTATCCACTTCCGCTTTTTGCCTGGAAATAGTCGCGCACTTCTGCATCCGTCACTGGCTCGCGGTAGTTGCGCAGAAGGCCTAGAAACGTCGACATTATGCTGGTAGCTCCAGCCTTCGAAGCCATGGTCGAGTGCGATTCAGATAATATAAATAAACGACTGTGATTGGATGTAATTATTCGATATATAGCACAATTATTGGCTACCAATCAATTCACTGTAAAGCTTGATGAAGTTCGCGTACCAGTTCCAGCACCTCTGTGGCAGCGTCTACACGCAAGGCAACGTCATCTTTACACCCGACGGCAACTCAGTGCTCAGTCCTGTAGGAAATCGCATTACGCAATTTGATCTAATTAAGTACGTATTTAATAATAGTACCGAATGAACAATCCCCTCCTCTTATTCCCATGCTTTTCCATTATTTGCGTGTAGCAATACATCCCGAACATTTGCCTTTGAAGCGCGGAAAAACGTCGAGCAAGTCGCAATTTCACACGATTCACGGTTGCTACTAGCTGTTGATGAAGACGGTCGCTGTCTATTGGTTAATTTAAAACGTGGGGTCGTGCTCTACCGTTTTCACTTTCAGCATCCTGTACAAGCTTTGAATTTTAGCCCCAAGGATGAATTTATTGCAGTTGCAATTGGAAACAAGGTGCAACTCTGGCGCACCCCTGGTCTTGTGCGTGAATTTGCTCCATTCGTACTGCATCGCACGTACACTGGACATTATGCCAATGTCACGTGCGTTTCGTGGTCACACGATGGAAAATTCTTTGTCACAGGAGCAGAAGATCTTTCCGCCCGTGTGTTCTCGGTCAATCCGTATGAAAATTTCAAACCTTTGACACTCTCAGGACATCGCGATGTAGTTGTCGGGGCCTTCTTTGCGCAAGATGATCAATCGATTTTCACCGTTGGGCGCGATGGTGGCGCGTTTCAGTGGAAATACAAGCTCCTAGAAAACGAAATTCATTCTTTGAATGAGAGCAAAGACCAAGTGGAAGACCAAAGCGATGCCAGCGACAAGACCGACGGCAACGAAAATCGAAAGGAGGAAGCGGGTGGCCAGAATCGGAAACGCAAATTATCGCAAGCGTTGGATCCAATTCCTGACATTGCTCGTGCGACGAAGTGGTATACGTGTCAAAAGCACGTATTCAAGATGGACTATGCCAAGGTGCTCTGCTGTACGTTTCACGCGTCCACGGGTCTTCTTGTTGTCGGGTTTGGCAATGGCACGTTTGGTCTGTACGAGTTGCCCGCTTTCGTCAACATTCATACGCTCAGTGTCACGCAAAATGAGCTCGAGACCGTTGCGGTTAATGCCACTGGCGAATGGTTAGCCTTTGCGTCGCGTAAACTTGGCCAATTACTTGTGTGGGAGTGGCGTTCGGAAACCTACGTCCTCAAGCAGCAAGGGCACTACTTTGACCTGAATACCGCGAGCTACTCACCAGACGGACGTCTTCTTGCTACTGGTGCCGATGATGCAAAACTGAAGCTCTGGGATACCAGTAGTGGCTTTTGCTACGTGACGTTTACAGAACACTCGGCTCCTGTCACGGCGGTGCAATTCGCTCCGTCTGGTCAAGCGGTCTTGAGTGCGTCTCTTGATGGCACCATCCGTGCATTCGATCTCAATCGCTACAAGAACTTTCGTGTCCTCACGACCCCAGAACCCACGCAATTCCTTTCTTTAGCTCTGGATCCAAGTGGTCAAGTTGTATGTGCTGGATCCATGGACCCGTTTAACGTGTACGTCTGGTCGCTGCAGACTGGACGTCTGACGGACGTTTTAAGTGGCCACACGGGACCTGTGACGTCTCTATCGTTTTCGCCTTCGTCTTCTGCGGAGCCCATCTTAGCGTCTGCATCGTGGGACCATACAATTCGTCTCTGGAACCTGTTTGCTAGTAAAAAGAGCTTTATTGAACCGCTAGCTCATCCCACGGACGTCTTGGCGGTCGCGTTTCGACCAGATGGCAAACAGCTTGCTTCTACGACACTCAATGGTGTGATTAATATCTGGGACGTCAAAGAAGGCGAACAAATTGGTTCAATTGACGGAAAGCGCGACATTGCGGGTGGACGAAAGGATACCGACCTTATCACAGCAGCTAGCAATCAGCTCACCAAGCACTTTACGAGTGTTTGTTACTCAGCAGATGGCTCGCTTCTTCTGGCAGGTGGACGCTCGAAATTCGTGTGTATCTATGCCGTGCAGCCTCAGATTTTGTTGAAAAAGTTTCAAATCTCGCACAACTTGTCACTGGATGGCATTTTGGAAGAGCTCAATAGTAAAAATTTGACCGACAGTGGTCTTAGCAAAAGGGAATTGGATGCACATTTGGATGATTCGGAAAAATCACGAATGAACGGAGGAGATGATCTCGTGGGAGCGAAGCGAGCAGTTGATCCTGGTAGTCGACGTAAGAACATTGAGGTGCTGTCCAAGGCTGTTGTATTCTCCCCAACTGGACGTGCGTGGGCTGCCGCGACCACAGAAGGTTTGCTAATCTATAGTCTAGACGAGACGCTAGCGTTTGATCCATTCGAGCTGGACGAAGAGATTACACCCGACAGCATTACACAGGCACTCGAACATCGCGCGTATTCTCGTGCGTTAATCATGGCATTGCATCTGAATGAAGAGCCACTGATTGCGCGATGCGTGGAAGGTGTTCCAGTCGAAAGCATCCCACTCGTGGCGCAAACGTTGCGTGGTGAATTGTATCTGCAGCGATTGCTGCAGCTTCTTGCAAAACGGATGGAAAGAAGTCCGCACCTCGAGTTCTATCTCCAGTGGAGTCTTGCTGTGCTGAATTCCCACGGTCAGACTCTACGAGATGATCCTGCCAGCAGTGCCACGTGCCTCCCAACGCTACGATCTCTGCAGAAAAGCATTGCACGTCATTTGCAGGACCTTGCAACAATGTACGTGCCTCTCTTGGACTTGAAAAGATTGTCACATGTGCTAATTTGTTGCTGATTCTTTTCGTGTCCTATAGCTGCGACGATAATCAGTATACCCTTAGTTACCTTAAAAACCTTAGCAAGATGCAGATGCCCAAGATCCATTAATTGCAGCACAATACCATCGTCAAGCACATGATACATTGTCTAAAACCCCGACTATACTCAAAATATCCACTCGTGTCTCGTATATATCAATTGTCCGCAGTTGTGCTCTGACCTTGATTCGTTTTACCACGAAGCGACCACAACTTAATGTCCCGAAATGAACCTGATGCCATGAAATTCCGAGTAGAATGCGTCGCTAGCGCAAGCACTGGATGGTTGTGCCCCGTTAAGACCGACGCCACTTCTTGCGTACTAATGTCCCACATGAATATGCGATGATCCTCGGATCCGCAAACTACTAATGGCTGCGACGTGTTTGGATGCTTTAAAAAAGCACATTGCATGCTAAATTTGCGGTTCACGTGGCCGCTGTACGTCCGGACGCAGAGATCTCGCATGTAGTCCCACAGCCGTAACGTTCCATCGAGCGTTGAGCTGAGCACGTAGCGTCCATTAGGCGTGAATGTAGCACTCCCCACAGGGGCGGCGGGCTCGGATAATATCGTACGCAAACACTGACGGGACGCTACATCCCACACTCGTACCATGCCATCGTACCCCCCTGTAACCAAGAGCGAGCCGTCAGTGGGATGAAAGACCACGCTAACGACAGGCTCCTGATGGGCCTCAATAACTGCAATCTTGCGGCCACTACGAACGTCCCACAGCCGCACGCTTTCGTCATGCGAGCCCGTGGCGACTAGGGACCCCTGGGGATTAAAGGCGACACAGCTTACAGAGCCTGTATGCGACTCCACTGGGGGGTCAGCTGATCGATGTCCGCTGCTAGAATTGTCCTTTTCAAGCTCGAGAGTTGTAGTGGAATGCTCTAGTAGTGACAATGGGATTGTTAGCGCAGCGTCTAAGCTTCGGTGAGTTGCACCTAGTGTGGCTAACGTCTTGGCTGTCTCTACATCCCACAGCCGTGCTGTACGGTCGTCCGAGGCGGACGCTACATGGCGGTAGTCTGGAGACCAGCATACTGCCGATACGCCAGCTTCGTGTCCATATAATGTCGTTTTTGACGACGTCTCGAGCTCATTCGAAGCTGTCAAGCGCCAGATTTTGATCGAGGAATCCGCCGCTGGCAAGGAAAAGGCGTTAGGAATAATGCAATTGGTTACACGGATATTAAGGCACTTTAGACACACAGGAAGACGCTAGAAGCTCCTCATTAGACGAGAACGAGAGGCTCGAGATGGGCTTCGTGTGAGCAGGAAGCGTCTGGTGCGGACTCCAAGTTGCAGGATTGAACATTCTTTTAAATAGGTTCAATATCGAATGTGACGGTCATTTATTCTTCGAGAATATTTCTTGCATCATTTCAAAATATATTTTCGCAAGAAACATGGAATCTCGATTTGAGGTGCTAGAAGAGGAGACGCACTACCCTGCGACAGAGTCCAAGGGTGTCGAGAGTTATCATCCAGTAGCATTAGAAGAAAAAGTAGAAGAATCACTGGAGGAGCAACTCGAGCGCCTTGTGCTCAGTGTAAAATACGATGACGCGAGTGAGAATGCACCAGAGGAGGAGAAAGGTGACAGTAAAGGCAAGACTGAGACAGTTAAGAAAGCATCAAGTGCAAAGGAACTTGGCAACAAGTACGTCTTCTATGTTGTTCGATGGAAGTTGTACTTGCTGATACGTGGAATTGAATATTAGATTCTTTACGCGTGGTAGCTACCTCGACGCAATCGAGTGCTACACCACTGCACTAAAGCTCTGTCCCAGTGAGGAAGAGTATGCATACAATCGGGTGCGTTTTCAATAACAAGTTTGCGTTATGGATCTGGAAATTAACGTTTACGTCATTAGGCTGTCTACTTTAGCAACCGAGCAGCGTGTCTTCTGCGCCTTGGACGGACAGAGGAGTCGATTGACGATTGTACTCAAGCCGTTACGCTATCACCAACGTATGTGAAAGCTCTATTGCGGCGAGCCGAAGCATATGAGAAGCTGGACAAGCTGGAGGAGGCCTTAGCGGATTTTGACGCTGTGCTAAAGATTGATCCGACGGTGCCAGCGGCGGTCAAGAGCCACGAACGACTCCAGAAGATTGTGCACGAGCGTCAGGAAAAAATGAAGGCCGAAATGCTTGACAAGCTCAAAGGATTTGGCAACACGATTTTGGGCAAGTTTGGACTAAGCACTGACAACTTTAAGATGGTGCAAGATCCCGCGACGGGGTCATACAATATTAATTTTGAGCAGAATCCAGGAAAGTAGTTGCAGGAGCAAGGAAAAAATGGCTTGCAACGCTTTGGGCCATTTGTTTTTGCCGTGTAAATAACGCCATTTATAACCGAAATTTGCGTTTTATTTGAAGTATTCGTTCTTTTTAGCGATTTTGCTCATTTGTTTTTTCACGTACCCTTATTTTCTTTTGCGTAAGAAGGCAAATGGCAGCTCTTTGTACCGTACACTAAAACTTGGCAATAGCAACCGACCTCGAATCGCGTTAAGTAACGCCATAACTTACGGGTGTAATTGATCAGGCCTTATTATAAACTGAATTTAGTTTTAATTTCAGAATTTTTACGTCGTAAAGGATAAGAGGGCCGTGTCTCATATGATGCGATAGCTGTTGCGCATCCGTTATCCAAAAAAACTATTAAAGGCATTTTTCTTGCGTTCAATCGTCTGTTAACTGAATAAAATAATTATTATTTAAATTTTGCATCGTCGTGATCGGTCCACGATCTCCGCGGGTTGGACGAGGTGAACATCTCAGTTCACGAATACTGTAGGTGGGCACGTCGTTATGCGGCCACGCTCTACTTAGACACACTGTAGGCGGGCACGTCGTAATGCGGCCACGCTCTACTTAGACACACACCCTAGCACAGCGAGGACGCGGTTTAACCTGCTTCTATTGCGTACAGTGAGGTAGTTGTGGTGGGCGCGTTAGCGACCTCACCCAACACACTAAGTACTGTGAATAAGTGTAGACGGGCACGTAATGCGGCCACGCTCTAC
>NC_090610.1:9722010-9757690 GCF_004359215.1 Bremia lactucae | reverse complement strand
TGGCAGCCTTTTGACAATTTATTACTAATAAAATTGCAAAACCTTTGAAGAGATTGAGTCTATGTTTACAATATAAGTACAAGATAAGATGTCTGATACTTCTGCAGCAATGTTAGAACGCAGGCTATTAAACTTTTTAAATTAGAGGTCACGAAAGATGTGGACGATTGCTTTATGTTATCTTATGTGCAATGATTCAAAGCTACGAACTATGTTGCTCCTAGCAAACAGATATGTTGTTTGAACATTGTATTAAATAGGTGCAAAATTGCTCGGAACCTTTAGGCATAACAGCATTTTTCATGTCTAAATAGCGGCAACGCTTGAAGGAGAGTTTGAGAGGCTATTTTAGAGAGAATTGCGTATTAATTAAAAATAAATTCGCCAAAATTTCGTTATAGTAGACCACGGGAACGACTGCTGCGTACGGTCAATCTAACCATGCTAGTCATAGATGTGTAAACTCAAAATGTGTGACTGTTTTGCTTCCCGCTTATCTTGATTACCTAATCTTCCTTCTTTCTTGCTTTTTGCATTAAAATCAATGAAAATGGCTACAATGTCTTTTTAGCCTCGTCCGCATCCACACTGCAGTCCTTGACCTTCAGCCAATTGTGGCGCACCACGACGCTCCAAAAGAAGCAGGGCACGAATGGCACCAGCACGATGTAAAAGCCCTCCACTTGTGGCGTGTAGTGGTGCATTATAGAAAGTATTGCACATAGCACCGTACAGAAGAGATATACGCCCGTGACGAAGCTGTAATTGATAGCCGGTGACGGCGTGAAGATACCCATCTTCGTTCGAAAGTGAAAATGCTGGAATCTGATTGGACTACTTTCAGATTCGGAGCCTGATGGCTACAGTATTAAATATCACAGTTAGTAATTCGACCCCATGTCGTGTCGATGTGATACGATCGTATCACTGCTTCTGGCCCTGTTACTAGGCTATCATGCTCTCTCTGAGCCAACAATCCTCCCAGAGCCCCAAAATCCTGATTCCTCCACGACTTCCTCGTCAGAGGCTGCATCGCGATGGAACGAGCTTTATTCAGAATCCCCCGTACTTTCAAGTACGCATGCTAGTTTACACGGGTCTCAAGCTATCGTACCCACGATTACTTCGGCTACCGATGTATCCATTAATCAGGTTGAAAAACATCTGGATATTGTGCATCAAATTGAGCTCTCCGTAGACAAAAGTTTGCATCATCTCGAAAATAACGAACAACTTGCCACGTTCACGACTTTGCAACGCCAAGAGATGCACCATTTGCACTACGAATTGGCCACAATGCAACTGAATTTAAGACGACTTGCGCGTGGACTCAATGGGACGCTTGTGGAGCTCGAGATCGTCGAAGAAGAAGAAGAAGTTCAATCGAAAAAACTGAAAGACGTACTAGCTCAACAAGACGATGAAAAACGTGAGCAAAAGATTGAAAAAGACGGTTTTAAAGAAGTCGACTATGAAACGGGACATTTAAAGAACACGACAGGACTTAATGCCGACCAATTAAAGAAATTAGAAGCCGTGGAGAAGAAAGCCGACCCTGCGGTTTTGCACTATGATATGGACTTATTGGCACAAGTGGCCGTATTGCTTGGCGTATCAGCTATGGGAGGTATTATTGCAACGTATTTTAATGTCCCGCCTCAAGCTGGGTATGTACTTGGGGGCGCTTTAGTTGGACCTTCATGTTTAGGAGTCGTGCGACTGTATAAAGAAGTGGAAACAATTTCTCTCTTTGGATCGATCTTTTTACTCTTTGGCCACGGAGCTGCGTACTCTCCCCAGAAGCCCGAGGATGTCTTTCGAAAGTACTTTGTCGGTGGTATGGCGTATATTCTATCCACCGTTGTACTCGTAGCTGGCGTGGCAGTATACCTTGGCTGGACCGAATCGTTTGTCGAAGGTCTTAGTATCGGTCTAAGCGTCTGTTTCTCAACTACAGCGCCACTATACGAGCATATTCGAGAAAATCGCATCCAAGACTCGTCTTTTGGCCGGGTACACTTGTCTTGAAATGCATATAACGTGTTTAAATTAATAACCTTTCTCATTTATTATGTATTATTTTAGACCGTCACATCGATTATTGCAATTCAAGATGTCCTCATGAGCTTTGCGCTTGGAACACCTGAGTGGTTTTCTACGCGTTCAGTTGGATGGATTGGATTGGCCATGGTACGCACGATAGTGGCGTACGCCGTGGTGGTAAGCATGACGGTCTGTCTTCACCAACACGTTGTCCCGCGGCTTTTACGGTTCTTAACGGCTCAAGAAGACGTGCATAAAGCACCCCTCATTCTATTAGGAGTCGTTTCAGTATGTCTATTTATGGCGCTATTTTCGGAAATGATTGGCTTGTCGCTCGAATGTGGCGCTTTTCTTGCTGGACTTGCGTTTGTGCATGTTGCAGGAAGCGCAAAAGCTGCATTTACGTCGATTCGAGTAATGGAGAATTTATTTGGAAGTATGTTTTTCGCGTGTGTCGGCATGATTTTGCATCCCATGTTCTTACTTCGAAATGCGATGGAGATTCTATCAATGGTCGTAATGATTGTATGTATCAAGACCGTCTCCATGACTAGTGTCATGACAATTTTTCAAATCAGTCCTCGAAAAGCTTTCATGGCCGCAATTGGTTTATGTCAAATTGGCGAACTTGCACTGATTTTTATGATCAAAGCACATGCGTCGAAACTCGTTTCTCGACGCACGTATTTGCTCTTTGTTGCCGCAATCTCTGTCTTTCTCGCGTGTTCATCGATTTTTAATCGCCGAATTGTTCTCGCACGTCGAAAATCAATCTTTCGATTACCAAGTACACGCGAGAAAGAGGTCGTACGACACGATATTGAGAGTCATAGCACGTTAAAGGTACGACGGAATTCAGAGAGCCACGTGATGGACGTAACGAACGAAGACGGGGAGTTAGCTTCTAGAAGGATGCGACTTGAACGATAATCGTGCATGAAAATAGCACCTTACAACGCAGAACAATCCCGTTTTATTCTTCTAACGTTGTAATTTATTCCCATTCATCCTGATTATTTTCAAAATTATCGTCGAGTTGAGAATATTTCCGCCATTGCTTTGCATTTGGTGCTTGAGGTCGTTTCTTTGACAAAGCAAATGGTTCTGGAGGAGGCAACGTCCTGTTCTTTTCACAAGCACCTGATGCTTGTAATGGCAACGTCGCTTGTTGGAGTAAATGTAAAAATCCATCTCGAAGTCCTTGGTTGGGAAATTCTAAATGCAGGTCTCGAAAACACGTCGAGATGGACAAGACACAGGCAAAATCAACGGCGCGTTTCGACGAATTGGGCCAATTCATGGCATAACCTGTAAAAAACGGTGCGTCGTCGCCACGACGCATCTCTCGAATGTCTTGAAGCTGAATCGAATCATCAAGTCGATCGAATGAAGCGGTTTCGGGTGTTTCTAAGCGCACTGCATTGGCTCCAAGTGACGTTTTCGGCGACGAAAAGGAACAGTTGCTACTGGCTGTACACTCTGTTTTCAAACCACGTTCTCGACGCAGGGAATGCCACCAAAGCCGTTTTTCAGCAATTGTATTGTTTGAGGAATTGTCTGTAGAGCTGGTTGGAAAAGGACTTGGAATACTGTGCTCCAAATCGTCATTTATCTCGGTACACAGAGCTGGAAGACGACTACTTTCAGTTTCGAGGACACATTCCTGAGTCAATGGATGGGTCCGTTCCTTACTTGTCATTCCAAAGAGACTTGTAAAAGGCCGTGCGTTTTGACACCGCAATAAACTTCGCTTTAGTAACTTTGGCTGCCAATGCATCACTTGACCATCGATTGATAAACGTAGTTTCGTACGATGTGGTAGCCCATTGCGTCCATACTTAATCGCGTCAAAACCTTCCATAACAAGCTGTTTTCGAATCGCCGCGGCCGCTTGTTGTCGTCGGGTAAGGTCTACTAAACGCCGTCGTTTATCCTTTTCGCGTCGAAAGCGTTCAAGAATGAGTCGACCGGCTTGGATCCATGGATGCATTCGAAGCAATGCCATTGTTGGTCGTTCCATTGGATCAACACGAAGCATCGCCGAGATTAAAGTCTTGACATCCGGATGTATTGCTGCCCAATCTTTTGACGGATACTGCACGTGAAAACGATGCGTTCGGAGTTGCGCTAATTTCATTGGAAATGGCGGGTATCCACACAGCATAATGTACGTGACTACACCAAGTGAAAAGACGTCGACTTCAAGACCATACGATTGTCCATCAAGGATCTCGGGAGCCGCGTATCCCGGGGTTCCACATGAATCTAATGCTTGCTCGTTCGGATGACGGAGCTGTTTGGCAAATCCAAAGTCACACAATTTCACATCATCGTCTGAAAGCAATACATTCTCTGGCTTCACATCTCGATGAATGATGCTGTGTTCATGGCAATAATGCAACGCATCGACTAAAGCGGCAGCGATTTTCTGAGCCTCGCGTTCATGGAATTTTCCTTGTGTTACGATTCGATCAAAAAGATCACCTCCTTTCGCTAATTCCGTGACTAAATAGCACTTGGCATCGTCTTCAATGACTTCATAAAGACGCATGATATTCACGTGGTGTATACTTGAGAGAACGCCAACTTCTTGCGTTAACGCCGTCCGATCGACGGCTGAGAGACTTAATTTATCAACGATTTTACACGCAAAGAAGCCTCCCTTTTGACGATGGGTTACTTGTTTCACGGTCGAGTACGAACCTTCCCCCAAGTGCTGGGTAATCGCATAGTGTTGATGAAAATCCAAAAAACTCTTTTCCCCTTTTCGAAACGTCACAGTTCGAGGAATAAAAGTACTCGAAACAAGTTCTTCAGACGTACTTTTCTTGCAAGTCGACAAAGACGCAGTACAAGACTTCCAATGGGTACTTTTGGCAACAGGAGGATCGCAACTCTTCTGTCCTTTGTCCTCCAACGTCTCCTGATCCGTTGCGTTTCGATACGTAAACGAGCTTTCAATGCAGGCTATATCCTTTTGACTTCCTTGGTGCAAGACATCGTCTGCTTGAGCTTGATCCTTCCTACACGCCTTTGTCCTAGACTCACAAGCCGTAAGTTTCGTAAGCTCTTTGCTCGATCGACCACCTCGTTCCGTACCGTCGAGCTCGTTGTTCTTGCTGTCATAACTCGAGTTTAAACAAACACGAGAGCTCTTTGCGGCAATGTCCATCGGACGTGTCCAACCAAACAATTCACGCCCTTTCATTCCTTGAACGAAAGGTCACGAGCTACAGTGGCACACACGTTTTCAACCGTTGCGTGTGTTTTTCTCCTTTTTCCACACGTAGAAAAAAAAGTCGTAACGTTTGAAGAAAGCAATACGTGATGGAAACGGACAAATGCGACGCGATGAATGGGCAAATTCCAAAAGTTGTAAGCCATGGTTTAGTGGGAAGTTCCCGTTTCGGGCCAGACAAAGGGAGCAGTCACGACAAAATTCGTTTTCGAACGGTTACAATTTTTTTTCTACATTCTTTGAGAAGCTATAGGCGTGATCGAAGAAATTATATGCGAGTTTTCGAGCTCGCCTACGAACGCTGTCTTGAATGCGTTGTCGTGTTTCTCGTTATGAAGCGCATGGAATGGTCGAAAAGCATGGACGCTCAAGTCGTTAAAAGCTGCTTCGTAATGTCGAAAGTCGTCGTGCGTTCTTGCAACGCCACACGATAATGCCGTCTCATTGACGTACGGCAGCACGCGAACAAGTAACAATTGTTCCCGTTCTACGCGTGCGAGCACGCGATCAGCGTAGGCTGTAAAACTACAGTCAGAGGATTAAATTCGATTGTGTTTACGTGGATTGTCGTGAGCGTACCTATTGCCAATAATTACAACGTGATGCAGTTGCAAACCCCAATTACAAGCAAGGACATTCTGGTACAGCGCTTTGCCACAATGAGGCATAAAGAAGATGGTTTGATTACAAGGAAAAACTTGACGCTTTCCATGTTCATTTTCTTGGATGATTTTAAGCTTGAAATGAGTAGCGATTGCCACGTCGGCCTATGAAAGATCGAGCATTTCTTAAGTCATTTGATCGTATACTTATACATTGACCTTACCTTGTTCATAACGGGATCAAAGATCTCGGTATCGAGATGGAAGGATTGAAACCCTTTCAACACGTGTGCATTTCTTGTTGCCAGGATGTGGCCTAGAGCTTTTCGTAAAGCGACGAGAAATGCCAATTGATGCACGGCATTCGATGAATCGCAAAAGCTCCCGAGACCGTAGCCGACAATTAATGGTCCAATATTGGCAATCGCAGTTTCATAGACTGGATCTGGAAGGACTGAATCGAGGTCAAAGTGCTCCACGATGACACGCAGGGCATCGCACAGCAGTGAGGAAGTGTGCAAAGTGGTTGCAATGGCTTCAATGCGTTGAATGATTTGGGCCTGTTTTTGAAGGGATATCTCTGCTACCGAGTCCACTTGCGCTTCTTCATCTAGTACCATTCACCCACAATGTGTCAGGAGAGTATTAATGAGAAAGTTGACATAAATTCGTTGAATTTGAGTCACTTTTAGTGGCTTTAACACTATGAAGAAGGGTTTTATTTGGGTGTACCATGAATAGCAGCGCAAAAGGACTTTGTTGGAGCGAGTAGATGACGAGGAGAACGAATACGAGGCTTTCTATGCCGTCGTCGACAGACTTGGTGCCATTTTTCTTCCATGGCAAAGGTTGATAAGTTCGTGTAGCGCACACAGCTCAGTTTATTATATATTTTACTTCTAGAATATTATATTTGGTAGTGCCAAGCTTCGACCATTCTTAATGAAATTGTGACCCATTATGGTCAGCAGAATATTGAATGTTCGATAAGCGTATTAAAGTCGCCCATAGAAAAAAGACATGGAAACATCTGGGATCAGCTAAATGCGTTTTATTTTTTTTCGAGCCATTTTGACGCGCCTTTCGACCATTAATCCGCGAAACGGACGCAAACACAATCCCACCATTAGATTCTAACCGCGTCAGGCTGCTGCGAGAGGACAGAGCCATTTTGTGAGCACTTCGGTTCTTTGGATCGTAGAATGCTAGACAAATCAATTGTAAAACATGACCACTAAATTATGATCCCGAAGTCGAAGATGCGGTTTATTCGGGATTCTTGCCAATGAAACCTTAATATTTTAAACATCTCGAATCTGTCGTCGCTGAAGCGTTTGCCAAGCTTCCGCATGAAAAGGCTTAAGCTGCGTTGCCTGTTAAGCAGCTTCTAATATAATTAAAAGTTTGGCATTAGTCGGAAGCTTCTTTCATCTGAGTCTCAAAGCATCCATTTGTCATGCCGAATCTGACCAAGAAACTGCAATAAGTCTTAAAGATTTGGAATGATACTCAATATACCCGGCAATTACAGCAAGTTAATTAGCTGGAAGCACCGCAAAGATTTTGGGGATGACCTTCTCGAGCGCCACAATCCCGTTCTTATGAGTACGAAGGAGACAGTGGAAGTAGGTGAAAAAGATTATTTTTATAGCTTTTTATTGCTCAAATATTTATTTGTCACTGTGGAGCGAGCCGTTGTCGGAAAAAAATCAGGCTACAAAATTTGATTTTTTATAAATCTTAAAGGTTCCTCTTTAGCAGAGCTTAAAGACGTTGCCCCCTGAGCCCCAGCCATGGGCTTGGCATGGATAGTGCCAGACATAGGCCTGGGATATCTTTTCATGGATTAGACTCGTGAAGAAAATATTTGCCGGACTCAAGCACGATGGATGAAGCGTGAGATACTTCCACGATCATGGCGTCGTAAGATCGGCAAACGCGCTAATCGTCACTGCGAGGTAACAATCCCCAACATGTTTAGGGTAAATCTGCATAAAATATTGCAAACCTTGACCAAATAAAGGAGTGAAAGAATTAAAATTTAATATTATTGTCTAAGCGAATTCATTCTACTTTCTGCCGAGTTTCCAATAAATGAAAAGATTATCCCGAGAATCCAACAGTGTCGATATATTCAAGCTTACCATGCGTACAAGATGGCACGCATCGAAAATTATAACAGTACCTGATTCTCGACATTTACCAAACTATAATGTTATTAAGCAATCGAACTCACATATCGACGTGAGATATGCCACACCATCAACAGTTTGAGCAAGACACTAAAGCTATGCAAAAATTAAGGCATCAATATGAATTATTTCGAAACATCGAAGACTTGCTCAATGATCCGATGCAGGTTGATGCTTTCCAAGTAGCCCTGGTGTTAACACCAAACGACATTACCACCAAGAATAATAAAAAAAATATAATATACATCATCTCTTAAAGTAAACGTACAGCTTTTAGTTTCTTCACAGCATGGAGATACACGACAATAACGTGAAAAATATTTTCCTCTCCCTACAGAAACCCACAGAAATTAATTCACCAACGCCATTCTTCATCATCTTTAAAACTTACCGGAACAATTTCGCGAACAGCACCCTTGACCAACGCCTTGAAATGAGGAGGACGTATAACTGTCTGTACGAGAAAAAGACGACTGCGCACACGTGGAGTAAATGGTCGGCTAGGGCCTTGGCTACAGAAATACGATCTCCAAAAGGGTCGATCACGCTCATTCTCTGCTGGTAGCATATTGTCCATCATGCAGCAAAACGTGTTCATCAAAATGTCGGCATCTGTTGGCAACGTATCCGTCCAGTCTTTGCCTTTCCACGCCGAGCCTTTATTCCATCGAAATCGATCAAGGCTTCGATCCTTGGAGAGCATCATGAGTCGCTCGAGTACATACTGTTGACGTTCTAGTGACGAGTAATCGGTACTGCTGGAATTCCCTACATTCAAATATTTTTCAAACTATACACACGCTTTTAGCCGTCACTACCAGCAAAGACCTTCATCTAAAAGCACGTACACTTTGATGCTCCTTGAACAAATAAACCCCTCGCTCTTGACTATAAAACAGTGGACTTGTCGCGAGGTTTTGCAGCATATCCGAAAGCGAGACATTTGTCATTTGATTCGTTTGTCCCGGTGGACAAAGTAAAGCTTGCGACGGCACACGACGGAGCAAGACATCTGCCATCACGCCACGTTCGTTTAAAGCAGACGCATTCACTAGAAATGCCTCGACAACATCTTTGACATGGTACGCCAGCAACCGGCGAATATTGCGGCAATACAAATGCATAAACATCGCCAGTCCCCATTCTTCGAGCTGCTGCCACGCAATATGTGGAAGCGACGACGTACGCAATGGATCTTCTTGGCCCTCGCCATTATTTAGGTCTTGTAAACGTGGATCAAAGCCAGATGCTTGATACACACGAGGAGCCATGGATGCATTTCCAAAGATCCCAAATGCGTCGCTTTGGTACGAATTTCCCATGTCATATACAGCAGATTCCGTTGATTCGATAATCTTATTGTCTTTTTGGAGCTTTTGGAGGCGACGAAGATACGCTTTGCCGTCCTCGACGGTCTTAACTGGAGCAGAGTCGAAGAATGAGCGCTTTTCTGGTGTCTGCGCTATAGCGTTCGAGAGATGGCTCGTGTCGGACAAATGACCACGCAGTGATTTGAGCTTTATGATTTCGTTCACTTCATTTCGGCAATAAGAGGAATACTTAGCGTTACAGGTTTAAATTCTTCATATTTCCACACGTACATTGATCGGCACGATTTCGTGGAGCATCTACATCTTCGGACTTGGCTGCATGTGAAAAATACTAGAATCATGCATTAAATTCGATGAGTATTATAAATTTCCTTGGTCAATTCGTCTCGCTACCTTGGCATTTAATTGAATAAGGAGCTCCTCCCCCTGCACTTGCGCCACGCGCAGTACGAGTAGCACCGAGAGTACAAAGACTCCATGACCTAATGCCATTGAAAATTATTAAAGCGCGATGTCTTGCAATATACCGCGACTACAGGATACCGTTTACCTGTAGCAGCTAGCAGACTCAGCAGGATTTTATCATTCCAGTCGCCGCTGACGACGCCCCACAGCGATGGAAGTGTGAGCCACAAAATCACTGAGACCACTAGCGCTAAAGAGCCTAAATTGCTCGTGTAGGTTGTGAGCTGCGCATCGCGAATGGCCCGCGTCTCCAGGGTGCGCAACGCCTCTGCGCCTGCCATCGTCTGAATTTTGGCTCGATTTACCACAATGAATTTCATCCAATCAACATGCGTTTGTTTACCATTTTTATCGAATCAAAGTGGATTATTTATTAAAGGCCGACTCAATCTTTGGCTGATTCTTTTCAAATGAAAGGCCTTTTTGTAAATGCGATACTCGGTTTTGGGATGTTAACCTCCAGTGTGGAGGCATCACAGTCATGGGCCGGAACAGGCCGCAAATATAAGTGCATCATGACGTCTATTACGTTGTAAAAGGTGCTGATTTAAATTTGTATCACTAACTATGAGGCAGTCAACAATAAGCCTGAAAATAATGACCTTTAACCTGCGTTTTGCCGGCAATGGCGACGGATTGAATGACTGGGAGCATCGCAAGGGATTTGTCGCGGGCCTAATTGATCAACATCCTCCCGTTCTATTAGGTACGCAATAGGGGCTCAAACTACAGCTTGCGGAAATGGAGGTACCGAGCGATTTTTTTCAAAAGGGTGTTTAAAATTCTAAAAAGGTGAAACGTCTTCAATTCTGTCGAGCTTGCTGAAAATTCCATACGAGCGCTTTGGCTTTGAACGTGAACGCAATGGTGAGCATGTCCAGATTTTCTACGATCCTTTTGTGCTAAAGCGTTTCGATCATGGCACGTTCTGGCTCTCGGAGCGACCAGACACGTTCGGAAACAAAGGTGGGACGGCGCTTGTGTCCGTATGAACAAACGTTTTATTCTCGCCACGCACCAGGTGCTCTTTTTTTCAACACATAGTTGGATTTTGATGGTCAGAATGCACATAAGAGGAGTCGAAATTATTGTGCAAACGCATTCAGATCATTGCAGGGGATGCTCCTGTCTTTCTTGTGGGCGACTTTACACGTATCGGTACGCTGAAACGTATCGATACTTAGCGTACGTGCATGATGAGCCACAATTTCATAGAGGACTGGGATTAAGAGTCAGGATGAGCAAAATGCTGTTCGTGCAGCCCACCAAATTGGATCCTTTTCCGTCCACAGATGACGGTTTTACAGACGGAAGTCATTACGGAAAGCCGCTATTGCCGTTACCCATCGGAGTATTACCCGGTTAAAGCGGCAGTGCTCTTCCGTGATTATTCGTAATTGTTACTATCGCTGGCATGAATGGTATCGTGGCTTTTTAGAAGTAACTGGCTGGTGCTGAAAATATAGGTTGGCTTACAACAGCTTTGTTTTTTACTCTATTTGCGGTAATATTAAAGTCAGATAATTTTGTACGAGGATCGTCTTTATACCAGACACGTGACGGGCTTGCATGGATAACAATCTTTACTGTCACAATGGCGTGACAGCACAAAGCACGGAGTAAAAATGCAAAACAGGAGGTGGTGATGAATGTCGGCTTGTATATGTAAATGTTTGAATTCAGTAAATAGAAAAAACTGTTCTTCGAATCTGTTTAATTGTTTCTACGGTCCCAGCACGTAATGGTTGGTCATGTAAAATTTTCGAACCCAATGCCTTGAAAGTTATACAGCAACAACCGAACGAATTTTGGCTGCCACAA
Organism: Bremia lactucae; assembly: GCF_004359215.1. Lineage (NCBI taxonomy): Eukaryota > Oomycota > Peronosporomycetes > Peronosporales > Peronosporaceae > Bremia > Bremia lactucae. The sequence goes on along the minus strand of NC_090610.1, from coordinate 9,745,998 downwards.
ACTCGTAGTCACCAAACAGGCAGACTCTAAAAAAAAAAACTTGACAAGAGGGTCGTTCATTGGTAATGACTCCTTGCCGTTAATGGGGATTGGTCTTTTTCGGCAGCTTTGTTGCAACGAATCGAACCTGATTAGGCGTTTTAGACTATGACCATCGGACTTAAGCGTGATGTGCGTTTATTTTGATTACGAAAGGAAGGCAAATTTTACTTGACTTTAAGCTCACGAAGCCATTGTTTAAAGATCCAAATAATGTCGGACGAAGAAAAAGAAGCCATCCAAGCATGGATCAAAGCTAATAATCGCAATAAGTATGGCGATCTTGTTACGACAATGTACCTTGGGGGCACCCCGTTATTCGACGAATCAACTGGCATGGAGTTAGATCTTTACGACTATATTTTGAGTCGACACCGTGACCGCCCCTGGCTGGAAGAAAATGTAACATGCGCCGAGAACATTGGTGACGACACGAAAGGTCAGAAATTTGTTGCTGATGTCATATCCATGCTTGCTGTATTTACTTTTAGCTGGCTGCTATGATGATTGTGTAGATGTCTAAAGAACAATAGAATTGCTCCATTTTAGCCACATTTGCACTCGCGGGCAGTCAAATGCGAGGAAAAGCTCAAAACGAATGAGGTTAAACCAGAGCGAAGAGTCATTTGGGAACGTAGGCGTACTAGTGTGCGTTGACCAATTGAGGTGAGTAAACAATTTCTACCATAATCAATGAGAGAAAACAATCGAAAAGTGATTCCAAAGGTAATTTAATTGTTCGCTCTTACTCTTAAACTTATGCGTATTGACAAGTCCTCTCCAAGGACATAAGAAAGTCGAACCTTCGGACACTTTAAAACTTTGGTAAAATAATGTAAGCAAATCTTAAAAGGTTACGTGGCTCGCAAAGGCCCTAGGTAGTCCATTGTCTTTCAAAGGCCTGAGGCACGACGATGTCCAAGCGCGGACCGTTCTTTTCGAGCAACACGGCGCCACGCAATCCCTACTATCGTCACTCGCAGTCTCAGCGTCCTCGTGCGTCTACAACTGAATGGCTCTATCGATTTTTAGGCGCCTTGGTCGTCGTCATGCTTTTCCTGGGAACTTACGAAAGCTTTCGTGGCGTGGAACCGTTACTGGTGGCTCCAACGTATATCGATCCACAGGCCAAAGATGCGATTATTTCTACAGAAAAACGTAATCACTTAAAGTTGCGGTCGGCAACAGCTGGTCAGGATTCGCAGCCATCGCAGAAATTGAGCTCTTCGCCGCTTCGTTTAAAGATTATGACTTTTAATCTGCGATTCGCGGGCACAAGCGACGGTCATAATGGCTGGCAATACCGCAAAGACCACGTCGCAGATCTCATTGATCGCTACCATCCTGTCCTCATGGGTACGCAAGAAGGTTTAAAGGCACAGCTCCTTGAGCTGGAGGTAAGGAATAGTTAACAGACGATGTAGCTACTGTGATTTCTGAGTGCCTTGAATTCTCCGTAGGGCTTGCTAAAAATGCCATACGAGCGATTTGGCGTCGAGCGCGAGAAAAATGGCGAATTTGAACAGATTTTTTATGATCCTACCGTGTTAGAGCGTCTTGATGATGGCAATTTTTGGCTCTCGGAGAAACCAGACACTTCTGGAATTAAGGGGTGGGATGCCAATTGTGTGCGTATGGTCACGTGGGGCAAATTTCGAATCCACGCGACGCAACAAGAGCTTTTTTTCTTCAATACTCAGCTGGATCATGTCGGTCGTACGGCTCGTGCCGAAGGTTCTCGATTATTGTCGCAACGTATTCAGCTGATCGCGGGGAATGCTCCGGTTTTTCTCGTAGGAGACTTTAATACGTACCGCTACGCTAGTACCTATAAATATTTTACGTCGCAAGAAGATGGACCGCACTTTTACGAAGCATGGCCTGCAGCAGAGAAGCAAATTGGAAACGTATCGTATACGTACCATGGTTGGGCTGGTGTGAAGAATGATGGCGAGAAAACTGCGGTGCGGGCGGCTAATCACATTGATTGGATCTTCTTTCGCCCACAGATGACCGTGTTGCAAACGGAAGTTATCACAGAAAACCGCAATGGTCGCTACCCGTCGGATCATTACCCAATTCAGGCGGAGATCCTCTTCCCGAGTGCAGTGGATTTGCCACCGCCTACAGGCTGACAATTGTTGTAAAAATTTTAAAGGTTGCCATAAGATAATCTTTAAAGTATGTTTTTCATTGATCTATAAAAAATTTAAATTGCAGTTTCTTAAATAATCTTTTCTGAAAAATATAAGTCTTGTTTGTGTTTTTTTTTTTAATCTTAAAAAAATTATTTTGGATGGGCATTCAAAATTTCTTGAACACATCCTTCCCCGTCGTTTTAAAATTTAATTGATGGTTTTTCTTAAATCCATACACTAAAAAGACTCTAGTTGCCAACTAAGCAAAAAATTAATTGACTGCTTTCTTAAACGCCATCGGCTTGCACCTTTTCAAGCATCTTCATGATCGCATTGGCTGTGGCTTCGTTGCGTGGCACCCCGCAACCAGTCGTATACATTTCCGCAAGGTTCTTCCACGCTTCCATCGAGTCTCTGTCGGCTGCCTCTTGATAATACAAGAAAGCCTTTTCAAAGTCCTGTTGGACCCCAATGCCGTTATAGTAAAGAGTTCCTAGACAGCAAAAAGCATTGGCATGTCCTTGTTCAGCAGCAGCCATGTAGAAATTGTGTGCCTGCTCATAATCTTGATCAAATCCGTCACTGCCGTGATAATAGATATCGGCCATACAAAAGAACGCATCCGGATCACCACTTTCCATCGCTTTATCTAGAAATTCCAAAAACTTTGTCCGATCTGCCGCAAAAGCATGTTTTTCATCCCCCGAGCGGTATAGCTGAGCGAGATAATACAAAGCCGCCGGGTGGCCATTCGTAGCTGCCATTTCTAGCAACATCCATCCGCTTTTAAAGTTTGGTTCGATTCCCAAGTCTTTTTCGCCTTGGTGCAGCAACACTCCCATAAAAAATTGAGCTGAAATGTCCCCTTTTTCCGCCGCACGAGTAAAAAATGGAATCGATGCGAGTTTATTGCCTGGAAACGGCGGTTCTGCATGCTCCACGCCTTCATAGAGCATCACTCCAAGATTATACAGCGCATCTGGGTGTGGATTCTTGTCCTTGGTGACGCGAGTATACCACGCACTGGCTTCTAAAGCCATGGGTGGGTCGTGCCTTAGACATAAATTGCCAAGCTTCACGTGGGCATCACGATTATGATTATCAGCCGCACGACGTAGCCATTCGACTGCTTTTGTAGTATCAATCGCGTCCTCCGAGTCGTGATCTTTGTGGTTCTCGAGCAGTAACTCAAGCTTTGAATTCGGATTTAAAAAAAGCTCCATGGTCTTGCCAAATGCACGGTCGAGATGCTGTGTCGACGCGTGCTCTATGACGATAGCGTCGTTATATTTCGCGTGTTTCTTGTGTTTTTCGTTGCTCAGATACTGTTTATAAGCGGCACGAGCGCTTTTTCGAATCTCTTTAATGTTGTGTGCGTCATCGACGCGTCTTACATGTTGCCGATGGGCTTCTGCGTCTTGTATGAGCTGTTTGTTCTGTTGTTGCGTGTCGCTTTCGTCCTCGACGTCGTTTTCGTTTAACAACAGAAAGCCCAGCATGTACTGCGCGTCTGCGATATTGGCACACGCTGCAATGCTTAGACATTCCATAGCTTGCGGTATATCGTCACTATCGAGTAACGCTTTTGCTTTTTCAAACGCTTTAAATGCCTACACATTGGTTGAGATTGATTGGAAATGTGACTTTATGTAGCTAAAACTGCACCTCTTTCTCGCTTGCAATGGAGCTAAATGGACGCACACAGGCTGAATTAGAGAAATGAGCATTTATAAAGCTTCGAACACGAATAGGAACGAGTCTACGGCTGTTGGAGGTCAGGAGGTCAGTGAGGACGCAACAACTCGTCTTCCAAGTCGCTGCATGGTTTTTGCTGGTTCGAGGGATGATTAGCAACGTGTGCCACATTGAATTGGTGTGGTCCACATATCGAGGCATGATCTTGAAAGGACACGATTAGACTGCGGGAAATTATTAGGATGGTCGTTGTCGAGTCGACAGGGTGGCAATTTGTTTGTTAATTGCGCTGTTAAAGCTTAAGCCATGTGTATAGCAAGAAGCAGCACATATAGTTGCTTGTGTTACGGTCATTACAAAGGCGACGGCTGCTCTCGACGTACATTAAAAATCGATGAAGACGTACCAATTTCTTAACGTGTTTATATGGTTAATTGGCTGACAAAGCCGGCGTGACATGACCTTGCAGGCCGACCACCAGTCAACGATAAACTGAAAAAGTGGATATTGCGACTTCACGCTTAGTGTATCTTTGTGATATTAATTCTCTTGCGTGCAATCGTAGCAGGGTGTCCTTTCGTTCTGCTGAATATTAGTTATTATTCGACTTGCCTCAACTAAGTGAACTGTCAAAACGATTCACTGGCGGCGAGACGAGCATAAGTCAACTTTAGCAGTGATCTTCGAGTCGTGAATAACGAAAATAAAAGAATGGTATGTGGCTGCGAGTGTTAAGGCAAATATTTTAGGTGGCGATTGTTCAGACCTTTTTAATAATACTAACAGAATTTCTTCTTTAGAACCGAACAGCTCGATTTTTTTTTATTTTGGCGACAATTTGCTATCAAGAGATCCTACGGACTTGCTTTCAGAGCTTTAACCGTATAATAAACGATTGTTGACTTTCTTGTCACGATACTTGGCATGCTTATAGGTTCTGTGCAAAGCAAGGTGAAGCATTTGATAACCATTTTAGAGGCCAACATCAACTCGTAGATGCTGTTAACAATTCTGTGCTCCAGGTCCAATACTCATGGACCATTCATTATGGCCGAAACAAGACCTGAGCAGATTTACGGCAGACATAGCGATAAAAGGTATAACTGTTGATATTGCACTACATTAAGAGGCATGGTCCAACTTTTAAGCTACACCCTCATTGCATTGGTCTTTTTCAAGACTACCCTACTAATATCTACATAACGCCTGCTTATTTCGGAGCAGTAACTTCGTCCCACTCGTACCCAAGCACGCGTGCCATAAAGCCCGACTTGGACTCCTTTTGCACCGATCGCATCTTAAACACAACGTGGCACGTACGGCAAACGCGTTGTGGGTCTTTCACTTGGTTGCCATTCGTACTCGTGCGTCCGGAAAAATCCTTTGGGAATCGATGCATCTCGACTGTAAATGCCGAGCAATCCGAGCAACACACGCGTCCACAGTGGCGACAATGGTGACGTCGGTTGCCAAACTTAAAAGTCGATGAACACAGCATGCACGCTCGGCGTTCTTTTTCGTTAATCCACGTTGGTGGTTGCGTAATGGCACTTAATAGTTTTTTCAAGTACTTTTTATTGGCGACTTCAATCACCATTCGTCCTTTGGCATCCGTAGCGTTTAACGACGCACCGTGTTTGATCAACATACACGCAATATCAATCAACTCGCGCTCAATAGCCACGTGGAGTAACGTTGATCCATCCGCAACCTGAATGTTCGGATCCGCGTTTCGAGAAAGAAGCAACTCGGCAATGGCAGCATCGGATTGACGCGTTGTCATGATATGCACTACCAATGGTGTCTGAAAGCGAGCATTCACTTTATCAACCTCGGCTCCGTGCTTAATCAAGAAATCCACCAAACGATATCCATTCTTGCGATCACGCGAGACGGCAAAGTGAAGCGCATTATTTTCATTTCGATCGGTTAATAGAATCAACTTGTCAATGTCACTCGATTTGCACAGTTCCATGACAATTTGGTAATGTCCTTTACGCACAGCCAAGTGCAGTGCTGTTTGATGGTGTTTTAATTCACGAAAGAGCACGTCCGCTTTAAAATGAAGCAACAACTTGACAATCTGGCCATCGCCATGATCGACGCTATTAATCAACGCTGTTCGACCGTCGGCATTCACAATATTCGGCGTACATCCAGCTTCTAAAATCATGCGTACAATTCGTGGATCTTTTGTCAAATGAAGTGGGGTATTACCGTCATGGTCTTGTACGAGATAGTCCGCTTCCCAATTCAATAGAATCGCCACGACCTCGACATTTTGATACATAGACGCCGTATGAAGCGGCGTGCGACCACGACGATTCAAAGCGTTAATGTTAGATCCGCTCTGAAGAAGCGTGAGCACGTCTTGTTCGTTACAACAATTCGCAGCGACGTGAAGAACGGAATCACCAGGATCCATCGCAACTTGACGAGAAGCATTCGGTATGGCATCGTCCTCTTCGTTGTATTCTTTTGTAAATCGAAAACGAGATACCGCGCGAGTAGTACGCGTTTCGTTCGAGTAGCGCAGTGATTTAATTGACGATTCGCGCTCACCGTCCGACGAATCATCCGACAATGGATCGGACGAAGCCGATTGTGCTGTAAGTCGATTTTGTTCCTCGAGTTCTGCCGCTTGACGCTTTTCTTCGGCACGACATGTGGCTTCCTCTTGCGTCTTTTGCAATGCCACTTGTCGTTCACGTTGTTGTCGCTCAGCAAGTTCTTTTTCACGCTTTATCTGACGATGACGTTCACGCAGTACGTTAAAACGACATCGCGTGATAAACGCACGAAGCATGGACTGCATGCGAACAATTGCTCTCTTTGTCCGTGCATATTGACGACGAGCAATCAATCCACGCGCAGCGGCTTGAATCAAGACCACAAACTCGCCGTAACGTTTAGCGAGCTGCGCTTCGACAAATTGAATCGCTGCTCGACGAAAGAAAACACGCGTAAGGCCGACTTGAATACCAGCAACCGTATCAGACGTTCCCGTCACGATTTCTGGATATCGTTCAGCATGAGCGTGAAGTAAAAACTCGACGAGCAAACTCGCTGCTTGCTTGCGCTCAGTGCTATCAAAAACGTCTTCCGCTGCTTCGACCGGAATGCGTTGCAAGTAGTGACCATTCACAAGTGGGCGATATCGATGAATGAATTGCTGGTGACTTATTCGAACGGGATACCCCGCACGATTTACCCGCACGGCTTCTAATACACCACCCGCTTTCAGTTGGAGACACACGCGCTTTGCTACGAGCACATTCGCTTTGGCTTCGTCATTGGGTTTTAAACAACGAACGTAGTGACAATCCGTGACGTTAATCGTTTCCAATAAAGTTTTTAATTGAATCCGAAATTGCTGTCCAAGACTCACGCGAGATGCAATGCTCGAAGCCACGCCTTTGTTTCGTTTTGACAACGTCTTTTTCTCGGGTGTGACTTGCAAGAGTCCACGTACAAAAGGCTTGGACGACCGCTTAATAATTGCCGTCATTGTCGAGTACAAGAGATCCTTATTCTTTTCACAAAAGCCAAACGTATCGTACGTGACTGCACCAGCGTAATGATGAATGACAAACAAATGGTTGGCAATATCAGTCTTGCTCGCACAAAAGTGAGGATTCGCGTGGTGTTGACGATAAAGCTTCCGTGAAAAATTCTGATCATTCCCTTGCGGTACAATGCACTCTTCATCCAGCGCAGGTAGGATTCCAAACGGTTTGCCTTGAATCAATTCAATACACGGCCCATTATCTGGAAAGTTGATAAAACTCCATTGAATCTCTTCTTTTTCATACATTTCTTGCTCCATGCGCAAGACTGTGCGATTAAAATGCTGCTGCAATGTTTCGTTTGCAAAATTAATGCACAATTGTTCAAAGGAGTTGTTTTCAAGATCTTCAAACCCAAAAATATCGAGCAATCCAATAAATGGGACATTGCAATCTTCATTCTCGACAATCTCATTAATTCGACTTACAAGCCACTCAAACAATTTCCCATACAAATACCGCGCAAGCGCATCCCGTGCATTCTCGGCTGCGTCCGGCAATAAGCCAATCGAGTATTCTTCGTTCTTCGTTCGAATCGTGCGGTTACAAATCGCGTCTTCTAGCCCCGTTTTGTCGACTTCTAAGAACTCCATGACAACAGTTAACGAATTGTCACACATTGTCGAGATTTTGGACCCGACAGTGCCCGAAGTGTGATGCGTGGCGTCAAATTCCAAGTTTCCAATATGCAACAATGCTGCAATCGTGACGAAAATGTTTTCCATATCGTCTTCGTTAAATCCCATGGTTTGCATGGCTTTCTTTAGCACTTGAAACTGATCGGCATCTTTGACTCCGTCCTTGCGTTTAATGCAACTGCTTTGATTCAAGTAATGGAAATGCGTTGGTGTAGTAAGATTCCATCGCTTCTTTTCATCATCCGTAGCTCCTGCGATCATTTCGTAGAAAACGTGGTAATTTCGCTCGGATTCAGCTTGGTAGGCGAGTCGGACTTTTTCAAGCAAATACGTCTGAATTGACGCTCCAATGAGACTCCCTTCCGGTGAGAACTCCATTTTAATAAACTTACCAAACCGACTACTATTGTCATTGCGAATCGTCCGAGCATTTCCAAACGACTCGAGAATTGGATTTGACGATAGAATTTGCTTCATCACGTTACTATCGGCTGTGGCATTGCGATGCTGGGAGATCGTGGCCAAGTATTTCATGACAAACTTGGTCGTCTCGGTCTTTCCAGCACCACTTTCGCCACTCACGAGAATTGACTGGTTTGAACGTGCACCAATGGAGTTGTGGCCAATTGGATGTACGAGCGAACGGTAGGCTTTGTCGGCAATACTAAAGACGTGAGGCGGCATGTCCGGTACGTCGTGTCCAAGCGCGCACTTGTCGCCATTGCGAATGTACTTGCGCATGATCTTGTCCGTATAAATCCCGAGGGTTTGAAACGGATTGATCGCAAGCAAGATCTCGCCCGTGAGCGTGTAAATCTCATTGATCTTGAACCGTTCATTCAAAGTGTGGCAAATACCAGGTTCATGCAAATGAGGCAATTGAATCAAATCCTCGACAACATCCTATTTGGCGAAAAACAAAAATAATAATTGAGTGTAAAAAGCTTTTCAATAAATGCCAACGACACACGTACCATATCATTACTATTGGCTAACATCACATCATTGACTTTCTCTTCTTCAAGAGCATGTATATCAATCTCAAGTGTCTTTTCCGTACGGATGTGAGGCCCCTCGGTTAGAAGGAGCGTCACGCGACGAGCAGTGCTCTGATCTCGCGGCTCCCCGAGCTTCACGACTGTGGCACGATGCCACTCGTCCGTTTCGGAGTCACGAAGCCAGACACCCACGCCTTTTTCCATAACGGCGTTGGAGTAGGAAAGAAGGTCGTAATTGACCACACCGAAGGCAGAATCGAGACTGTGCGGAAGAGTCTTTTCGACCTCGGCGGTTTTTCCTGTTGTGAACTCAGCAAATCGAAAGCACCGAATTTTGAGTCGGCTCAGACTACTACTGGCTCTTTTTCCTTTTATTCATTGGTTTCTCAGATATAGACTTTGACAGGATGAAGTTGATGGTCCCCCCACCCCTACGCAAAGTGGAAGAGGATCGTGTAGTCCGTCCCAGTACCCTAATGTGTAACGTAGGTCAAATAGATGCTTTTACACTCAGAGCAGCACGTTAAGCCGGCATTATGAACCGCTTGCAAGTTAATTTGCTCTCAAAGGACTTTGTATGCGCCTGTATGAGCTTGCGTATCAATGTATTGCGGCATCACTGGCACTACTAGAAGTCGCGTAATGGTCGTCTGATCGGTTGGTGCGCCATATGGAAAATTATTTTAATTAATCGTGTTAGAGGCAATATAAAATAAATTGGTTACTCTTCCCCTCCACCGTTTACACCTGGTGTTAGAGGCAATATAAAATATACTTGGTTACTCTTCCCCTCCAAAGTAGTTATTAGAAACAACTCGTAGCATTGTCCTGGACATCCGTTTAGTGTATAGACAGACACAGCTGCGGACGCCCGTAAAGTATCACGACTGCATGTATCATCGCCCCTACAAAGTTGCAGAGAACCCGTGTAAAGTGGCTCTGCGAGTGGTCTTGCCGTTTTCTGCCAGCAGAAGGTGCTTGCGTCGAGTGTGTCTAGGACATATAGCATGGCACCATAAAAAGCGTTCTTGATGGCAAAACTCAATTGCAAACCTTTCGAATAATGATTTGCATTGCTCTTCACAAATAATGTCTCTGATGCTTGCATGTCGTTCGCTTTTGCAAAAAAAGACGTGGGTTTGGGCGTAATGCTAAAAGGAACTTATGCTTGAGAAATACAGCGGAGTGATTCATGCAGCGTTTAAACTTGACTCGGGTCTGCCGCGACAATATAATTGCATTGAAATGTAGAATCAGTTGTTGCTCGTGGACGAGTAGCTCCGTTCGTCAACATTGGTTTTCCCCATTAAACTTAATATTAACTCTCTTTAAAACCGGAAGTCCCGAGATCTAATCCTTTTTGCGATCGCACACACCTGAGCCTTGTTATAAGATGTGTAGCGGATCTTCCTTTATCTTACAAAAGTATCTAAAATTCAGGTAAGTGGAGGCCCGTACCGGATTTAGTATCACTTTTTCTAATTTATGTTTGGCGTTTAAACAATCAAATTCAGTATGGAGCACGAGGATGTAATTTTAGCAAATAAAATTACACAGTCGCAAACGTAAAACTGCAAAGCTAAATTCTTGCTTCCCTTGCAGATAAAGCAACTTACTCTCTTTCGTCGTCTTGTTCTTCGGATTTGCGCTAAGCTTTTTTATCGATGCTATGATATAAGATTAGGAAGAATACCAAACTGATATAATAGAATGCAGGCGATTTCATAGACTGAAATTGTCCGAGAGTTCGATTCTCGTTATCGCAAATATTTTTCAGTAAATATTGTTTGCTAGTCAGAAGACTGTGATCTGGCTCTCTGATATTTCGCGCAATTAGACAACTTCATAAAAATGTCTGTCATGATTTTTACATGGAGACTGTGCTGTAATGGAAATGTTACACTAACATGTATTAGATTTGTCAAACTTTACATTTTTGATGAAGTACTAAAGGAGAGAACTTTATTGAGTCGTACTGATTGAAACCGAAAATGTCACGGTCAACTGCCACGAATCATGACTAGGAGCAATGCACCCATGTGTTAAACTTTACTAAAAAACTCCTACGTAAGATGCACCTATTTTTAGGAGCTGGCGGACTCCGTCACCAGCCAACACGGACGTCCCAAAGTAATACCCTCGCTGTAGGCGGGCACGTCGTAATGCGGCCACGCTCTATTTAGACACACACCCTAGCCCAGCGAGGAAGCGGTTTAATCAGCTTCTCTTGCGTGCAGTGAGGTAGTTGTGGTGGGCGCGTTAGCGACCTCACCCAACGCACCAAGTACTGTAATTAAGTGTCGTCACGGGAGCGGTAATTTGGCTCCTCGTACGCACTTATCAAGTAGGAAGTAGTCTTAGACTGATTTGTATTTAATCGCATTAAATATAAATACCTATTTTTTACAATCAAAATGTCATCTCTATAGATAACACTTAATATGTATTGCGAGCGTATCTTTCTAGATACCTCGCGTAACGGATGACGCTAGCCGTCATCCCTCTTGATGTGAATGCACCCATGTTCATTACATACACAAAAGTTGGTTCACAAATGTGAATCACACCCGAGTGCGGGGTCTTATTACTATAATTTAGTAATTTACCATCCCCTTAAATACACTAAGTGTGCTTAACGGGAGTGTTTAACATTCAAGCAACTTTAGCCCGTTCATTGAAATTTCGTCAAAGAGCCGCGAGGAATTGCGAGTACCTTTACGTGCCGCTAGTTCACTCAATCACTCTAGCAACCTGTGTTGCGCTAAATATGCCTCCTAAAAGGGGCTACGCTGGTGGGTTGTCTGCGAAGACGCCCACTCAACCTCGCACTAAGCGCACGCACCGCGTTTACTCGCCGGCCGCGTCTATTGCCTTAGTCGAAACGCCAACAGCTACTGCTGCTGTCGCGTTGACGGAGCTAAAGGATATATCCCGCTTAAACAGTGAGGATGCTGATCCGTCGCTTATTGTCGACACCGTTGCCGCCACCTCATAGTAGTGATGCGGACATCGAATTCATGAGGAGTGATGATGCGGCATTATTGCCCATCCAAACGTCTCTCATGGCTCACAACATGGAGACAGCATCGTTTACGAATGCTGTCCCATCGACAGGTAATGAGAGCGCTGCCCGTAAAGGCGCAGCTGCTTCTCCGTTGGGTATAACCACAACGCCTTATGCGCAGACCATACTTCATAATGGTTCTGACATAGAGGATTCGGACCCTAAAGCTCCGCCGACAACACGTAAACGTGCTCAGTCGGTGTCACATGCCAGTCGTTTAGAACGCGGCTATGTGACGGGTGGCATTCCAAAGATGCCCCTCCATCTAAACGGCATCGTTTAAAAGGGCCAAGAGCGTCGCTCCTAAAGCGCGCTCTTGTAGACGCACATAATTATTATCGCGTCTTTCAATCATGGAGGGCTCAAGGAAATTCGCTTGGGCGTATTTTACCGATCCCGGTCGTGTTGCGTTCAAATGAAACGCCCGACCAATACGAGGCGGAATTTCTGCGCCGCATTCAACCACATTCCGATGTGATGAAACAGCGGTCGCAGCGAATTAATTTCGCCCGTTTGCGTGTGAAAGAAATCATGGGTGGTACTGTACCACCTGTTTCTTCTCACTACGCTGCTTCTGCTAGTCCATTTGAGACTAGCGAAGTGGCCTCAGCTGGTGCTCCTTTTCTTAGGCAGCCACCAAGCCGGACAGATCAATACGTAGGGTATCGATCATTTCCCAAGATCAAAACTCTTCGGGTAATTTTTTCCAGTGGACGAGGATCTGATACTTTTGCCTCACGGAGCGGTGGGCAAGCAACCTTCCAACAAGGAAGCGTTGATTCCCACCCGCATCCATCAGTGCAGGTGGCGCCCGATAGGAGTGGCGATCTCGCCCACCTACTCCCGGTTGCCTTACCTTCGTCCGTTCAGTCACATGCGTTAAGCGTTGCTGAACGACGTATTGCGGATCTCGAGGGTCAAGTCTCACGACTGACCTCGGATATCGTTGATGTCCAAGCGAAAGCTCGTCAGGGTTATGAACGCCTGAAGACTCGCTTGGACCTATTTGAACGGATAATGCTAAGGGATCCGGGTTACTCGCGTGATGTCCCTCGCTCTCCAAGTCTTGTTCGTGGGGGGAGGAGTCGGTCGGCTGATAGCTTTTCGCCTTCACCGTCCCTCTCACCCGAACGACGCTCGACTCACAGTCGACGTCACCATCGGTCTCCTTAGACGGATGGGGATATGTGACCTCATTTGGGTCTACACACCATTTCAGACGACCCACGTAAAATACGGCGAAAGAATGAGCCTATAATTTAGGTCTCCAACCTCTTCGACCTCCGTTAAGGGCCCAATGAAACGCGGCAACAACTTCGTAGTACCTCCAGGTAGTACAGAAAATGCATTCTTAGGTAGGGTAGCAGTACTTAATAGTACCTTTTCACCCACTCTAAAGCGTTCATTATTTTTGCGACCATTTCGGTCCGCATGTTCTTTTTGCTTGTCCTGTGGGCTTGCCATCGCGTCACGTACTTTTCGTGTGATGGCTAATCGCTAATCGCTCATCCGCAAAGCGTTGACCTCGCTCACGCTTTTAGCATCAAACTCGTCTATGATACCGCCGAGAGGTCGGTCATAAGGCTAATTTTTATTGACCACTGCTTAACTGGCAGGGTCACTAGGGCAAATTACTATCTTTGAGATGATACCCTCGCGGGTCATCGTCGTATTGACGAAACTATGTCCCTCTTTCGCACCGGGCATAGTGAGGGGCCCTCCCCCACTAAGACTCGGGGTGTGCACAAACGAGACTGGCGTCCGAGGATGGCGCAGTCCATTAATATAAAACGGTGTCTCACCCGTGCTGGCGTGGACACTGTTATTTATACCGAACTCCACAAAGGGCAATTGCTTGCTCCACTCTTCGGGAGTTGCTATAGGGATCACAAGGTGACAGCTGATGCCATAACATGACATCGCTGTAGCTAAAGCGATTTAGCTTAGCTTTCAGGTGCGACGGGAGGGGAACCTTTCGTCCACCAAAGTGATGCAACAGTAGGCGACAATGGTCGTCCTGACTGAAGCTCTCTTTTACCTCAGTGGCTAATGAGCCTGTCACGTGGTATGCCTTCATGGCTGCCAACGTTGACCGCTGAAATTGTGCTTTAGCACTAGACACACTTTCCTGGTGTCTCACCTCGAAGTCTGGTCTGCGCGATAAAGCGTCAGCCAAGACATTTGACTTACCCGGCTTGTATATAACTTTTAAATTAAATTCAGAGAAGAATGTAAGCCATCTTGCCATTCTAGGCGAGAGGTGCGGTGGGTTTATTGCGGTACGCAGTGATGCGTGATCCGTATAAACCACAAATGGTTCGGTGTCCAATAGGTGCACACGAAATTTGACAAGAGCATACTTTATTGAAAGTAGTTCTTTGTCATATACGGGTAATTCAGTTCCGCGGCTTTTAAAAGCCGGGACTGATAAGAGATGACGCGGTCAACGCCGTCGTCATCCCTTCTGCATGAGCGCGCTGCCGATTGCAAAGTTACTTGCATCGTAGACGACGCTAAAGGGCTTATCCTCGTCTGGTAATGCCAAGACCGGTCTACAAGAGATTGCTTCAGTGATGTGAACGCATCATCTTGTTCTTTTAACCAAACCCATTCTGCGTTCTTTTGAAGGAGCTAAAATAATGGTTTAGTTTGCTCTGCATAATTCTTGCTATATTTATTTAAGTAATTAGCGAGCCCTAGGAATTGGCGCAATCCTTCACATGCCGTGGGATTGGCCATTCCTTTACTAAGTTTATCTTGTCTGGGTCTGCTCGTACACCATGTGTACCAACGATGCAGCCCAGTACAGGTATCTCAGGGACCCCCATGACGCACTTTTGCAAGTTGACGTACAATTGGGCGTCCTTTAAAGTCTATAACTTAGCGTCTAAATGATGCTTGTGCGACTCTATTGCACGCAGCCCGTCCTCGGCCCTACTACGCACGAATACATCGTCAAAGTAATGGGACGCGTAGGCACGGTGCTGACGCATCACGTGAGCCACCACTGGGTTGAATGTAGGCGGTGGGTTTTCCAATTTTAGGGCGTCACAAGCCACTCCCAAAGCATACCGCTTGGGGTGCTTACTGCCGTTTTGGCTACATCGGACTCCTCTCATGAGTACCTGATACTAGCCATCCTTCAAATTCAACGGGAAAAGATAGTTGACTTTCCCATGGAGTTCAACAAGACATCTGTCCGCGGGATTGGCGCTTGCGCCGGTACGGTCGCCGTATTCAGCTTATTGTAAGCATGAACCACGCGCCATCCACCTGTGGCTTTACGCACACAAAAGGTCGGGCTGCAGTGAGGCGATTTGCTCTCACGCACATGTCCCGCCTTGGCTCGCTTGTCGAAGAACTCATCGATATAATCGACTTGTTCTTTCGGCAACGGCCATTGCCTGGTCACACAATACTTGGTGCCAGGTTCGAGGTCTATCTCGTGCCCGATGCCCCTATCTGCTGGTAGGCGGCTCGGCACTTCTTCTGGGAACACATCACGATGTTTCCACAGAACCTCGAAGAACGGACTGTATCTCAAGGCATTCCAGCCTTGAGCAGCGAACCGTGTATTTGTATTTTTGTCCGTTCTAGATCACTCTTGTCCATTGTGGACGACGAGCAACAGTCCACCAAGTCCTCTTTTGGAACTGGTGTGACTATTTCGTGGATCTTTCCTTCCTTTAACTCGGCAAGGAACAGACCCCACGACATTTCCGGGAGATTTACTATCTCCTCGGTAGATTTAAAGACTTGACGGAGCACCTCAACTGAGGATGCCTCTGCAATTTCGTCTTTGGCGGCCTCGAACACCTCGTTCAAAGGCCCGTCCTCGCTAATAGGAACTGATACAAACGTCACTCTCCGATTGTCACTCGTTTAGACGTGCCTTTGATCGTCCTAATCTGTCGGGTATTCGCTCTCTGAGTAACGACGAGATTTTTGGGAAGCGGGTGCCGTTGCTCTCCTGGCTAACGCACCCCTTCCAATCGCACCAGGCTCTAGGCGCCGTGCCGGTTCATGCGACGCTTGACTTCCTGTCAGCTCATCGTCTGCTGCCACAGGATTTTATGCTCTGTGCAGGAAATTCGAAAGCATGACTACTTGTCATCGTCCTTTTCACTACCCCAGTCTCCACGAGGTGGGTAGGAATTGGTGACGTTTGACATCCCGTCAACGCACCCTCGACTGTGTTCGACACGACATCAGTTACATACACCTCTCGCAGGAGCACACCCCTTCCGGTGTCCTGCGTAGAGCTCGAAACTGTGCGTGTATGCCAGTCTATCCATGGTTGGTACTTCGCCAACCATGGCATGCCTAGGATGAGGTCATAAAGACTCTCCATTCCTAGCACTGTGAACTTCTCTTTACAAGAAAAGTCACTAAAGCTGAAAGCGAGTTCTACCTGAACTCCCTCAGAGTTAATGAGTGCGGCGTTCGCTAAAGAACGGTCGCCTCTTCTCGCTTGCCAAACTGTCAAAGCGACTCAAACATCGCCGGTCTCTTTCTTAGAGCCGCGAGTTTTACAAAATTTTGTGATGCACTCGAATCCACTAGGAGGGTCATCACCTGGTCATAGCCTCGTACTTGAGCGCTATAGAGCAGCAGGGTTGATGTCCGAAATTTTAAGACCTCAGGGACTATGCTACCCATTTGTTCCACAACTCTAAAGTTAGGGGTAGTTTCAGAGTCCGCGTGAGTGGGGCATCCCGCCCCTTCTGCGCTCCTGCATTTCCCGACCTCTCAGTGGTCGATGCAGAATTCATGCGTCTCACACGCTGGTTCTTGCCATCGCTCTTCGAAAAGGGAGTCCTCTTGTGGTATCTATCCCCAGCAGGAACCCTGGCATAGCAGCCCATCATATGGCCGCGCATGCCGCAATCATAGCAGACAACGTCTGCATTGCCCAACTCCATGGGAGTAGCATCTGGCCTCTCGGCCGACGGCTTATACCAAGCTGTCGCCGAGGCACTGTTGTAGGATTGCTCCTCAACTAAGGCAATTTGGATTGCCTCTTCCATCGTCGACGGCACCTTTCTGAAAACGGCCTGTCGCGGTGGGCCATTCCGTAGTCCGTTCATAAACGTGGGCACCTTAATGTGCTCCGGAATCGGACCTACGGTTATGGACGCCGACAGCGAGCGCATCTCTTGCACATACTCTTGCAGAGATCGCTTCGCCTGTCGCGCTCCAAAGAAGCGCACCTGAAGCAACACTTCGTTGTTCGGCGGCTGGTACATGGCGCGAATCTTTGTCTTAAAGATCGCCCATATAGGGAACGCCTTTCTGTCCGCTATAAGCGCCGAGTAAGCCCACTCCGAGGCCTTACCGCGCATATGCGACATAGCGTACGACACCCTCCGGCTGTCGTCCTCAATGCGCTGCGCGACTCCGCATTGCCAGTGGACAATCGTGTACGCTGCAGTTCCATCGAACTTGGGCGGGTCCATCCGAATGGGCCTCGGCTGGTGCATCCGTGCTGAGAGCATCTGAAGAGTTCTGTTGAGAGCCTCGCTCCGAGCCTGCTCATGCCTTAGCTCATCCTGAGTCTGAGTGACGGACTCCGCCGCAGCATGGCTCTGTGCACGCGGACGCGGATCTCCGCTGTCCGAGCACGAATGCGTCAAACTGCTCCAACTGAGCAACATGTTGCTCAGGAGGACTGCCCAGGTGCCTGGCCAGGGCTTGTTGAGCAAGTCCCTGCGCCATATGCCCTGTCACCTCCCGACGATGTTCAGAGAGGTGAAAAGAATGAGCCAAATCGATTTTGAGGCTTATCCTCACGTACACACGCAGAGATGCGGGTCGTAGGAAGGATTTCTAGTGCGACCAAGTGTAAACGGAAACGTATTAATGCGGCCACGCTCTACTTAAGCACACAGCCTAACACAGCGAGGAACGGTTTGACCGTCTATTCTAGCGTGCAGTGAGGTTGTGGTAAGCGTCTTAGCGACCTCACCCAACGGACTAAGCACTCCAGAAAAGTGTCGGCACGGGAGCGGTAATTCGGCTCCTCGTGCGCACTTACTAAGTAGAAAGTAGTTTTCAGACTGATTTATATTTAATCGCGTTAAACATAAATACCTATTTTTACCAATCAAAACATCATCTCTAAAGATAACACTTAACTGTATTGCGAGCGTATCTTTCTAGATACCTCGCGTAACGGATGACGCTAGCCGTCATCCCTCTTGATGTGAATGCACCCATGTTCATTACATACACAAAAGTTGGTTCACAAATGTGAATCACACCCGAGTGCGGGGTCTTATTACTATAATTTAGTAATTTACCATCCCCTTAAATACACTAAGTGTGCTTAACGGGAGTGTTTAACATTCAAGCAACTTTAGCCCGTTCATTGAAATTTCGTCAAAGAGCCGCGAGGAACTGCGAGTACCTTTACGTGCCGCTAGTTCACTCAATCACTCTAGCAACCTGTGTTGCGCTAAATATGCCTCCTAAAAGGGGCTACGCTGGTGGGTTGTCTGCGAAGACGCCCACTCAACCTCGCACTAAGCGCACGCACCGCGTTTACTCGCCGGCCGCGTCTATTGCCTTAGTCGAAACGCCAACAGCTACTGCTGCTGTCGCGTTGACGGAGCTAAAGGATATATCCCGCTTAAACAGTGAGGATGCTGATCCGTCGCTTATTGTCGACTACAATGAGTCGACACCGTTGCCGTCACCTCATAGTAGTGATGCGGACAACGAGCTCATGAGGAGTGATGATGCGGCATTATTGCCCATCCAAACATCTCTCATGGCTCACAACATGGAGACAGCATCGTTTACGAATGCTGTCCCATCGACAGGTAATGAGAGCGCTGCCCGTAAAGGCGCAGCTGCTTCTCCGTTGGGTATAACCACAACGCCTTATGCGCAGACCATACTTCATAATGGTTCTAACATAGAGGATTCGGAGCCTAAAGCTCCGCCGACAACACGTAAACGTGCTCAGTCGGTGTCACAAGGCAGTCGTTTATAACGCGGCTATGTGACGGGTGGCATTCCAAAGATGCCCCTCCATCTAAATGGCCTCGTTTAAAAGGGCCAAGAGCGTCGCTCCTAGATCGCGCTCTTGTAGACGCATATAATTATTATGGCGTCTTTCAATCATGGAGGGCTCAGGGAAAATCGCTTGGGCGTATTTTACCGATCCCGGTCGTGTTGCGTTCAAATGAAACGCCCGACCAATACGAGGCGGAATTTCTGCGCCGCATTCAACCACATTCCGATGTGATGAAACAGCGGTCGCAGCGAATTAATTTCGCCCGTTTGCGTGTGAAAGAAATCATGGGTGGTACTGTACCCCCTGTTTCTTCTCACTACGCTGCTTCTGCTAGTCCATTTGAGACTAGCGAAGTGGCCTCAGCTGGTGCTCCTTTTCTTAGGCAGCCACTAAGCCGGACAGATCAATACGTAGGGTATCGATCATTTCCCAAGATCAAAACTCTTCGGGTAATTTTTTCCAGTGGACGAGGATCTGATACTTTTGCCTCACGGAGCGGTGGGCAAGCAACCTTCCAACAAGGAATTGTTGATTCCCACCCGCATCCATCAGTGCAGGTGGCGCCCGATAGGAGTGGCGATCTCGCCCACCTACTCCCGGTTGCCTTACCTTCGTCCGTTCAGTCACATGCGTTAAGCGTTGCTGAACGACGTATTGCGGATCTCGAGGGTCAAGTCTCACGACTGACCTCGGATATCGTTGATGTCCAAGCGAAAGCTCGTCAGGGTTATGAACGCCTGAAGACTCGCTTGGACCTATTTGAACGGATAATGCTAAGGGATCCGGGTTACTCGCGTGATGTCCCTCGCTCTCCAAGTCTTGTTCGTGGGGGGAGGAGTCGATCCGATAGCTTTTCGCCTTGACCGCCCCGCTCGCCCGAACGACGCTCGACTCACTGTCGGCGTCACCATCGGTCTCCTTAGCCAGATGGGGATATGTGACCTCATTGGGGTCTACATATCGTTTCAGACGACCCACGTAAAATACGGGGTGCGTCTTCATATACGGGGGAAGGGTGAGCCTATAATTTAGATCTCCAACCACTTCTACCGCCGTAAAGGGCCCATTGAAACGCGGCAACAACTTCGTAGTACCTCCAGATAGTACATAAATTGCATTTTTAGGTAGGGTAGCAGTACTTAATCGTACTTTTTCACCCACTCTAAAGCGTTCATTACTTTACGACCATTTCGGTCCGCATATTATTTTTGCTTGTCCTGTGCGCTTGCCATTGCGTCTCGGACTTTACGTGTGATGGCTAATCGCTCATCCACAAAGCGTTGAGCCTCGCTCACGCTTTTAGCAACAAACTCGCCTATGATACCGCCGAGAGGTCGATCATAAGGCGTGCACTGTCCAGCAGTGCGCCACTGAAGCCGCTACCGATTCCAACCAACTGTTGGAGGTCAGTAAGTCTGGACTTCGTGTTTGGCATGCCGCCCAATCATAAGGGTCGGACGGGGCTAATCGTCCTTGCAGGCAGACTGAGCAAGATGGTGCATTTAGCACCATGTAAAACATCGATCACAGGCAAGGAGGCAGCTCTCTTGTTCCTGGATCATGTTTACCGACTAAACGGGATGCCCGAGTCCATAGTATCGGACCGGGATTTACGTTATACGTCTGTTTTTTGGCGACATGTGTTCGAGCTGCTAGGTAGCAAGCTCCACATGTCGACTGCAGATCGTTTCCAGACGATTGGCCAAACAGAACGTGCCAATCCGATCGTGGCGGATGTCTTGCGCACTATAGCAACTCATTAAGAGTGAAGCAAGCAATTGTGCTTTGTGGAGTTCGCTATAAATAACTGTGTCCACGCCAGTACGGGTAAGACACCGTCTTATATTAACGGATTGCGCCATCCTCGGACGCCAGTCTCGATGTGCGCAGCCCGAGTCTTAGTGGGGGAGGGCCCCTCTCTATGCTCGGTGCGAAAAAAGGACATAGTTTCGTCAATATGACGATGACCCATGAGGGTATCATCTCAAAGACTGAAACTTGCCCTAGTGACCCTGCCAGTTGGCGCCTAAGGTCTTAGAGCTCCAATCGATCCATGGCTCATATCGTTCAAGCCACGCCATACCAAGGATGAGATCATATCTCGAATCTTAATCAAGGACGAAACAGCGTTTCGCACTGTCAAAGTCGAAAAATTTTATACCTAAGCTCAACGGAACTTTGGGAACAGTGACACAAGTCCCAGTTGCTAAGCGAACAGTGATTGTATCACCTACATGCGCTTATAGCGCCTCACGTATTGTTAATTTATTTCAAGGGAAGGGCGTCAAACATAAATGCAAGACGCTCTTGAGTCAATTATCTGTGGCCATGGCTTATCAAAGCATTTCACAGTCGCTTAAGCGACTGACAAGCCAGACTTCTACTCACGTCCCGTGCCATTACTACCGAGCCAACTGGGAGGGAAAGGTCCTGTTTACTCTCACATCCTAGAGGTTCAACAGAGCCTAGGTCTCCCCCAATAGGGTGCCCGCACCTACTAAGTATCGACATTTTCCCGCACCGTACCAGATTTCTGGTATAGGTCAAAATTTGTGCTCTTTCGAGCTTTACGCCTATTGAGTAGGTAACAGGCCGGACGTTAATGTTTCGTGCTTCCGCGCACATAACATCTACGGATGTTCTTATGCTTTTCCAAGGCTTGAAGTGTCTATTTTCCTTCCTCGACGAGGCTTAGATCCATGGGTTCCGGTCTTTTAGACGGTACCCATGTGCTCGAAGAACTTGTGCAGTAAACAGGCATACTAACACGAGCAGACGTAAAGTCAAATTCAGCGCGTAGCGCTATGGCAACTGCCTCTTCGAACTTAGCACGATGGGATCGGAATAATTCCGTCCGGGCAACACCCTCATTGAGACCCCGATGAATATGGTTACAACGATTGCTTCTTGCACCGGGTCTTGATGCATATATGCATTGAGAGTTCACAACTCCTGGAATTATTCCTATTGGGTTCCTATGCCCTGTCAAGTCGCTAGGTGCGTGATCGCATGCGAAAGACTGATCAGGCGGTGCAAACATGCTGGCCATTTGCGTTCAGCGAATCTGATGAGGCAAAAGCGTCGTTTATAGACGTGATGCACGATAGTGCCCACTCCATGGCTCTACCTCCGAACTTGAAAATGGCCATAGCCACCTTTTGCCGCTCTGTTAATAACAAGGCGGAGTCAATGGGGATCTCCATCTATTTAATCCAAAAAGCGAGATCTTCTCCCTCTTTTCCCTCAAATGTATATACATTGACAACTAAAGCAGAACCTTAGGCTCTGGATCAGGTACAGAGATGTCCCGAGTTGGCATAGATGCCGCAAGGTGATCCTGAACCTGTCCGATCAGGGAGGATTCATATCGCATAAAGGCTTCAAGTCTTGGAAACAGAACCTCTGATCCATAGGACATAAGAACACAATATGCTCAAGCTCCAAAAAAGTTCTGAGCTATGCGTTGGCCTCTGAAAATCTCAAAACTCTTCCAATTCAATACAGGTTTTGTCTAATTAAATCCAGGCGTTGATTGACGCCGACTGCTACCAGGTATAGCAAGACTACTTCGCCTTTTAAGTCAGAAGAAGACATATAGACTTAAAGTGTCTCTTACTTCTATAGAACTTAAAAGGTTTACAACTTAGGGAGTCGTACAGCTATTATAGCGTAATGAATCCTAGTTCAAGGGATTCAGTGATTCGGAGACCACGTGACTACTAGTGCCCGAGAGACTGTAACTTGTAAAGGCTTCTATCTCTCACTTATTACTGCGCAAGCCTTAGGAAGGCACTAGATGCTTAAAGATCAATAGGGGAACTGAACTTTGTTTAACTATTTAAATCTAAAAACCTTATCCTAGCTAATTTTAAACAGATTTCGGCCGCCAGATTTATATCTGGCGGTGACCACATTTGTTACCCAAAATAAATGGGATTTGTAAGTACCTGGCATATGCCAGTCCTGATTATTTTACTGGCAATCCGGTTAGTTTTGTGTGGTAGCAACTTAATTATCTCCCAAACCCCGTTGCACTTGTTTTGATATTTTTGCGAGGGCATCGAAGTACTTACCGCATCTGTTTTCTATATGAGATAATCCACAAGCCCAGCGTTTGTGAGGGCGAATTGTTGCAGTACAGCGACAAGGTGAACTGACGCTTTATACGTCAATTTTGTGCTCACCCGCTACCGCGTACTTTTGCAGCCAATTGACGACAGCTTGACACCGAACCGCTAAAGCGTCGAGCTGTGCCTAGTACCCTTGTAATAGGGTGTATCGTTACATGGAATTAACACTTAAATGTTGTTAATTTATTTATTATCTGAAAGGTAGAGAATATTTAGAGAATATTCTTGACATGGTAATATTCGGAAAGCTTATCCAATAGTAGATAGAGGCCATTATATAATCACTTGCTCCGCGGTTCAGTCAGCGCCGGACGCGCGCAAAGAGAGTGACAGATAAGACTTGATTCCATTTTTTGTATTAGTATATAAAATATAGTATTATATAGATAGAAACAATAGAACTTAATTATGTTGGATACAGTTAGCTTTTAACCCTCTTTAAAGCAAACATTTAAGAGATTCTTCCTCTGCATGTAATAGTGTACGTGAAGGGACGCGAGGTTCCATTTGTAACGGGGTGTATCGCTACATGAAATTAACAATAAAAGATTGTTAATTAATATTATCCAAAAGGTAGATAATATTTGGAGGAAATTACTTTAAATAGTAATGTCCTGAATTCTTATCCATAAATAGGTATAGACCATTATGTCTATTTATTCCGCAGACTAATCAGCTGTAGAAGTAATCAAAGAGAGTTAC
>NC_090610.1:9665680-9687186 GCF_004359215.1 Bremia lactucae | reverse complement strand
ACGGATGACGCTGGGCGTCATCCCTCCTAATGTGAATGCACCCATGTGCATCACATACACAAGGGTTGGTCACAAATGTGAACCACACCCGAGTGCTGGGTCTAATTACTATTATTTAGTAATTGACCATCCCCTTAAGTACACCAAGTGTACTTAACGGGGACTGTGTAACACTAGGGCAACTTTAGCCCGTTACAACTAAGCTTCCACTGCAGCTTTCTGCTTTGATGTGATGACAGAACAAATGAAACGGGGCACTACGACTTGTACTGCTTCAGTACAAGTCCACTTCGCACTGCTTTAGTTGCAAGTGGAGCCTTACGTCACGTCACTTAACGTACCCTAGTACGTGCAGAGGAAGACTTTTCTTTAAGACAACTACCTTAAAGAGGGTTAAATGAAAACTGTATTAATATTATTGAGTTTCTCTTCTTTCTATCTGTTAATGCTAACTTGATTACAAACTTTTACTTAACATGCAATTGAAATCCTTTCTGCCTCTCTCTCTTTGTATACGTTTACAGCTGATTAGTCTGCGGGATAAATAGATATAACGGCTTTTACCTACTTATTGATAAGATTTTCGAGCATTACTATATAAAGTAATATTTTCCAAATATTATCTACCTTTTATATAATATATTAATTAACAACGTTAAGTGTTAATTTCATGTAACGTTACACCCCATTACAACTAGCGTGAGACAATCTAAAATGTCTAGGTCGTTTTGCATTACAACCATTCGCCACTTTTAGTTTCACGCCGTTAAGGAGATGCGGATGTGCTCGGCTATCATGGTCGTAATATATAAAAAATAACTTTGTAATTGCACGACAACAAGTCGTATGCTTTAGAGTCTTGAAATCTTGCTATTTTGCACAAGTGTGACGGGGTGTGCCGTTACTAAATATTATTTCCTAAACGAGTAATAATTAATTTATATCATATGAGAGGAGATAAATAAGGAAGTACGAAATTATTATCTTTTTAAATTGACTTAGTTCCTGTAGGCGTGCGCTTCTATAGCAGCCACGCTCTACTTAAGCACACACCTTCAAGCGAAGTGAGCATCCGGTTTGACCGTCTTCTCCCACGTGCAGTGAGGTAGTTCGTATTAACGAATTAAGTGACTTAGGGCAAGTGTCGTCACGAAAGCGGTAATCCGGCTTCACGTACAAGGTCTAAGTACTTCACATGAAGAAATTGACCATCCCGTTAAGTACACCAAGTGTACTTGATGGTTTGTGTAACATAGGGCAACTTTAGCCCGTTACACCACCCCCTTTTATAAAGCGAATTTTACTTTTGTAAAATCGTCGACGGGAGGAACAAGGGACAGAGAGCTGCTTACGTGCCGCTTTTAGTCCTCTCAATCACTCTCAGCGACCAGTGTGTGCACGTTTAGTGTGACATCAAACGGCGCCTGACATGCCACCGAAAAGTGGCAAAGCTTTTGGGTCGTATTTTAAAAGCACCCACACAACCACGCACAAAGCGCACGCGCAGCGATAAAACGCCGGCGTCGCCTAGTGCCCAAGTTACAACGCCGACAGCTACTGAAGCTGCTGTCGCGCTGTAACTGGACTTAATGATCCATCCCACTTTCGCAGTGAGGATGTAGATCCGTTGCTCATTGTTGACTCCAATGAGTCAACACCGCTGCCATCACCTCCTAGTAGTGATGGGTTCAGCGAGCTAATGAGGAAGGGTAATGAGGCGGCGCCCGGTAGGAGCGGCGATTTCACCCACCTATTTGCGGCAGTCTATCCCGTTTCCGTTCAGTCGCAGGCGCTAAGCACTGCTGAACGACGGATCGGGGATCTTTAAAGTCAAGTCTCGCGACTGACTTCGGATCTCTGTGATGCTGGCTCGAGGATCGCCAGACTTACGAAAGGCTGGACCTTCCGGAGAAGCTGATGTTGAAAGACCCGCGTTACGCGCGCGATCTTCCTTGCACATCGAGTCCATATCACGGTGGAGGAGTCATTCTGCTGAAAGTCTTTCTCTTTCTCTCATGAATAACGCTCGACTCCCAGTCGGCGTCACCATCGGTCTCATTAGACGGATAGGATTTATGTGATGGATCAACATCCCGTGTCAGACTACCCACGTAAAATACGGGGTGCGTCTTCATATACGGGGGAAGGGTGAGCCTATAATTCAGGTATCAAACCTCTTTCATCATCATAAATGCCAAATGAAACGCGGCAATAACTTCGTAGTACCTCCAGGAAGTACATAAACTGCATTTTAGGTAGGATAGCAGTACTGAAAGTAATTTCTCTTCATATTTAAGCGTTTACTGTTTTTGCGATCATATTGGTCAGCGTATTCTTTCTGCTAGTACTATGCGCTTGCCACCGCGTCATGGACTTTTCATGTGACGGCCAATCGCTTCTCCACAAAGCATTGAGCCTCGCTCACGCTTTCAGCATCAAACTCGCCTATGACACCGCCGAGAGGTCGGTCATAGAGCGTAGTTGTCAATAACGAAACATCGTTCATTGGTTAGGAGCACATGCATTACTTGCCGTCACTCCATACTGACCACTGCTAAACCGGCAGGGTCACTAGGGCAAGTTTTCGTCGTTATCATGATACCCTCACGGATCATCATCAAGTTAACGAAACTGTGTTCCTCTTTCGCACCGAGCGTAGCCACTAAGACTTGGGCTGCGCATAAACGAGCCCGGCGTCCGACGATGGCACAGTTCGTTCATATAAAACGTTGTCTCACCCGTACTGACGTGGACACTGTTATTAAAAGCAAGATCCACAAAGGGGAAATGTTTGATCGGTTCTTGGGAGTCGCTGTCGTGCGCAATACATCCGCCACGACCCGATTAATACGTTTTGTTTGGTCATCGTCTTGGGATAACCGGCAGTAGACATGTGGAGCTTGCTACCCAGCAGCCCAAACACATGACGCCAGCCAAAACCCCGACATAAAACGTGGATCCCGATCCGATACAATATGTTAAGGCATCCTGTGTGGTCGGTACGCATGATGCAGAAACAAGAGAGCTGCTTCCTTGCCTGAGATCGTGGTGCTACATGGTACTAAATGCACCAATTTGCTCAGTCTATCTTCAAGGACGACGAGCCCCGTCCAAACCTTGTGGTCAGACAGCATGCCAAATATAAAGTACAGTCTAAATGACTTCCAACAAAGCGTTGGAATCGGCAGCGGCTTCAACGGCACATTGCTGGACTGTGCAGGCTTTATGTGCTGACACTATTCGCAGAAGCGAATACAGTTGGAGGCCCACAGATATCGATGTGGCCACCGAGATTTCTCTGACACTCCTAAGAATGTCTTATCAGATGCCCTCTCGATGGCGCATCATGGAGTTTGTGAAGTATCATCATCTCGAGATCTGACCATCGATTCCTAAGGAGTCACAAAGTGACAGCTGATGCCATAACCGGCCATCGCTGTAGATATACCGACTTAGCTTAGCCTTCACATGCGACGGAAGGGAAACCTTTTGTCCACCGAAGTGATCCAACGGCAGGCTATAAGGTTCGTCGTGACTGTAGCGCCCCGACGTTTTTCGCCCTTTATTACGCATTTCTCTTGAACGCAATGTCCTCTCTCTTTTTTAGAGACCAACGAGCTCGTCACGTGGTAGACCTACATGGCTGCCAACGTTGACGACTCAACTTGTGCCTTAGCACTCGACACACTTTGCTGGTGTCTTGCCTCGAAGTATGGTCTGCACGATAACGCGTCAGTCAAGACATTCTCTCCCCCGGCTTCAATTCAACTTTGAAATTAAATTAAGAACAGAATATAAACATTCTTGCCATTCTAGGCGTGATGTGCGGTGATTGTATTGTGGCCGCAATGATGCGTGATCCGTATAAACCACAAATGGTTCGGTGTTCAATAGGTGCACTCGAAACATAAAAATATCATACTCCATTGAGTGTACCTTCTTGTCATGCACAGGGTAATTCAGTTCCGCGGCTTTTAAAAGCCGAGAATGATAAGAGATAACACGGTCAATGCTGTCGTCATCATTCTGCATGAGTACGCTGTCCATTGCAAAACTGCTTGCATCGCTGACGACGCTAAAGGGCTTATCCGCGTCTGGCAATACCAAGAACCGATGCCAATACAAGAGATTGCTTCATTGATGCCAACGCATCTACTTATTCCTAGGGATAAACCCATCCTACGTCTGTTTTAAGGAGGTCGGACACGGGATTTATCCGCTCTGCATAATTCTTGCTGTACTTATGCAAGAAATTAGCGAGCGCTAGGAATTGGTGTAAACCATTCACATGTCGTGGGATTGGCTATCCCTTTACCGATTTTTACTTTGGGTCTGCCCGTACGCCATGTGTACCTACGAAGCAGCCCAGCACAAGTATCTTGAGGGACCCCTATGACGCACTTATGTAAGTTGATGCACAATTATACGTCGCCCAGAGTTTGCAACACAGCGTCCAAATGACGATTGTGCGACTCTATTTCGCTTAGCCCATCCTCGGCCAAACTATGCTCGAATACATCATCAAAGGGATTGGGCCCGTTGGCACGGTGCTAACGCATCACGTGAGCGACCACTCGGTGGGATGTCGCCAGTGTGTTTTTCAAACCTTGGGGCATCATAAGCCACTTTTGAGGCATTCCGCTTGGGGTGCTTACTGCTGTTTTGACTACATTAAACTCCCTCATGAGTACCTGATAGTAGTCATCTTTTAAATCCAACGCGCAAAGACAGTTGACTTTCTCATGGAGTTCAACAAGACATCTTTTCGCAGATTTGGCGTTTGCGCCGGTATAATGGCCGTGTTCAGCTTATGGTGAGTATGACCACGCGGCATCCAACTGTGACTTTCGGCGCACAGAAGGTCGGGCTGTAGTGAGACGACTTGCTCTCACGTACATGTCCCGCTTATCGAAGAACTCCATTGCCTGGTCGCAAGATACTTGGTGCCAGGTTCCAAACCAATTTTATGCCCGATGCCCTTATCGGCCGGTAGGCGGCTCAGCACTTCTTCTGGAAACACATCACGCTCTTTTCCCAGAATTTTATAAAACGGGCTGTCTTCCAAGACATCCCAGCTTTGAGCAGGGAATTGTTTCATTTGTCTATTTCCAAGACATTCTTGTCATTGTGGACGAAAAGCAACAGTCTATTAAGTTCTCTTCTGGAATAGGTGCGATTACTCCATGGATCTTCTTTCCTTGAGTTCGCCAAGGAACAGACCCCACTGCATCTCCGGGAGATTTATTTTTTCCTCGGCATATTTTAAAGACGGGCTGGAGCACCTCGACTGAGGATGCATCCCCCAATTTTTCTTCGACGGCCTCGAACACCTCGTTCGAAGGCTCGTCCTCTTTGACCGGAGCTGATTCAAATGTCACTCGCTTTGACGTGCCTTTGATCGTCCTTATTTGTCGGATATTCCTCTTTCAAGTCACTACGACATTTGACTAGGAAGCGGGTGCCGTCGGTCTCTCGGCTAACGCACCCCTGCCAACCGCACCAGGCTCTACGCTCTGTGCCGGTACATGCGACACATGACCGAAAATCTGGCGCTTCAGGTTCCTCATCCATTCGAGCAGTTCGCGATTCGACTGCCGGATCTCCCTCGCGGTTATCTCCGCCTGTGCAGCACGCTCGCGAGCATTCTCAGATTTCCAGCTGAGCGTAAGCAGCCTTGTTCACAGGTACATCTAGATCACCCGGGACAACCAGGACGCCAGTGTTGCTATCGCGAAGGCCCACCAACGTTTTTGGATTCGAAAGATCAGGTTTGCTGGATCATGGATCGTACTGTGGGTCACGAGGATCATCTCCGCGAAGAAGCACCGTCGGCTTCCGAGACGCGCACGGTTCCAACCGCGCGCAAGTATCGCTTACGCTGGTTTGGGTTCCACCAGAGCAGGATACGTCGGAGTCGCGTTCCTCGCTTCTTCGTAATGTTCCAGACGTGGTTTGGGCATATAAGTCCATGGAGTCGGGCTACCCCAATGCGACCGCAGACGTGAATGTTCTCACGGTAAGCGAGACCGGTAATGCGACCCAAGCCATCGAGATCAGGAATTATTTCGTGATTCTGGCGGTGAGAATGCAAACAATGGCGAGATCGAGAACGTCGTGGTGAACGTGAATCACTACGAGCACGAGAACGGGACATCGGATCGGCAGACGAATGTGTCGCCGCCCAGCGCTGGGCATCCAGCGGAGAGTAACTCCGCTGCCAAGAGTGGGAACGCGAGCGAGGCAC
Source organism: Bremia lactucae (assembly GCF_004359215.1). Classification (NCBI taxonomy): domain Eukaryota; phylum Oomycota; class Peronosporomycetes; order Peronosporales; family Peronosporaceae; genus Bremia; species Bremia lactucae. Next base: position 9,680,942 of record NC_090610.1, on the reverse strand, counting down.
ACCACGAATAACTAAAGTCCGCCGTGCGCATAGACTGCGTTGATACTTCCTAATCCAGGCTTGCTCGCGTGTGTTGAGTGGATACTCAGCGAGATGTCTTTGCCGCTCGTCGGACCGATCCGCAAGAGTGACACCCCTCGTTGACGTGAACATAGCAGATTCGGTCGTCATTCCATGCGTTCTCGCATACTTTTTCGCGTAAAGCGCCGATTAGGTGATCGGCGCAAATGTCCACTCAATTGACAAGCCATTGTAGAAAACTCCATCCATTCTCGAGCATCCGGTTCCAACGCCGGATAAATGCGGACAGGAACTTTGCATAGCGTCATACGCAAAGTTCTCAAGACTGTTCCCGCGTAAACCGCTAAAACGCCGAAAACAGTCCTGTATCTTGCAAGCGAGTCCGGAGTGTGAGCTCCGGACAAGTTGCACAGCGCCCAAGGGATGATTTGTTGGTTTATCACGTCGTTGAACGCACTCCTGCTGATGGTTCTCGAGGATGCTGTGGAGTTGTGGGTCATGCGCTGCGTCATCGTGGCTTCAGTCGTGACTGTTATACGTTCGACAACTGAGCACTCACGGTTAGTGACTACTATTATGAAAAGGGGGTGATGTAGCAGCCCTATGACTGGATTAACACAAACCAAAAATAAACAGCTACATTTCTAGGCAGGTGCTGTGCCCCGCTATTTGGGCACACCGTAGCATTTATTTAATGGTTTGAAATTGGGGGTCTAAAGACCCAATGTGGATCAATATAAATTACCTTAGAAATAGGGGAAACACGGTCGTACTTAGTATGGTATATTTCTCGTGAAGATTAAGCAATTTCAATTTTATTTGATGTATACAACTTCGGCTGAAAGCTTTCGAGCGTTCACGTAAGCTGCTGACGGGACGTTCTAGCCCCATTACAAGACTTAACAGACGGCCTGTAAGTCTAATAAACACAGTTTCCTGTGTTTGTTCATCAATTGGATGACTCACGATACAACTGACCAGGTATCGTGTTTCCTTGGCATAAGCGTGAAGGTGACGCTTGCCCTGCGTCAAATATAAGAGCTCGGCTCGAGCCCTGAATTCGGCACGTGGCGTTTCGAATGTTTGCCTGAGTTGGATTTTAAAGACCTCATACGACCCAAAAAACAATGGTGTGAAACTTTAGCCCTTAGCCCAAGATTTGGCACTTCCGGCTAAGTTGGACATGCCAAATTTCACTTTCGTCGCATCGTCATTGATGCGGCGAGCTTCAATGGCGTCGTCTCATTCGACGAACCATTTTAAACGGGACTCGCTTCGACTGCCTTACAGAAAGATATTCATATCTTTAAGCTTTCGAATCAACGCGGAAGCGTCGACCCGGTTGCAGCATGTAAATACTGCTGTCTCAACAGTTCCAACTATTAAGCACCCTATTCTCTCAACAGCCCCCCCCCCCGCATGTTAAAAACCTTGCTGGTGAAGCAAGGCTACTTCTCCTTGGGCCTTGTTGAGTTCATATTGTATGAACACGGCTATGGCCGCATGTTGTTCATCTGTATTCAGCGAGAACAGCATGGCGCCAACGGCTGGCCCGCCTACGAGCGTTCGATCGCACTCCATTCAAGGTCACTCAAATGAGTGAACCTTTTACGCGTTGCGTGATAGCCTTCTTGAAGAGCTTGAAGCTCCCTCCTACTGAATCCAACATGTCCATCTTGGATGGAACGTGAGTAGGCCGTTGAACGGATTACGAAGTGCTACCAGATGTAACGGGGCAATATTTGCTATTACTGATAACAGTACTAGTCAGCTTACACTGATTACAGTAAAGGTAGGGTGTCTCGACTGCTTCGTGTGCGCAACGTGCAGAGGAAGGTAGCTAAGAAGTCTTAGCTACTAAAAGGTAAGGCTTAAAATTAGAGAAACAGTAAGACTGTATTTATACAATAAGTTTGTAGCGGAGCTACCTCACTCCTAAAGTAAAAGGTAAGGCTTTATAATAGAGAATAAGTAAGACTGTATTAATACAATAAGTTTGTAGCGGAGCTACCTCACTCCTAAAGTAAAAGGTAAGGCTTTAGAATAGAGAAAAAGTAAGACTGTATTAATACAATAAGTTTGTAGCGGAGTTACCTCACTTTTAAAGTCAGAGGAAGACTTTAGACATAGAGTCTCGTAGTTCTATAAAACTAATGAGTTAACAACTCAGGGAGTCGTACAAGTTATTAAAGCTTAATGAATCCTAGTTCAAGGGGTTCGTAAAACCATGTAGCCCGTAGTACCCAAGAGTATATAACATATAGAAAGGCTAGGTATCATGCGGCAATAGCATGCCAATACTTAATTAGAATATAGAGGGAGCACCAGTCTTTAATTTTTCGCATGAAAGCGTATTTTGAATGGCTGCTAAGCTACGATGGTAATCATATTACAAAAAATCGTCTTCGTCTTCGAGCCATGCTCCTCCCAGCTTTAACATTAAAAAAACACATTTAAGACGTGACAAAACGTGCTTAATGAAGCAACTTTATTGTCTGCGATAGGGACACGAAATCTTTTTCGTAACTTAAGGAAATAGTTGGTGTGAGAGCAATAGTCATGTCATACGTAAAGCACAAAACTGAGGTGTGAGAGCAATAGCCATGTCATACGTAAAGTACAAAACTGAGGGGCGCATCATTGTAAACCCTTCATCTATTCCCATCGTCGCATCTTTCTAAGCTGCTACTTTAAGCGGCCCGATAAAGTGATATATTTTCAGGTAGTAGACTCTGGATACCCAATTGGTAATACCGACTGTTTCTAAATACTTCCCAGGCCAGCAGCAATTAGATACAAGCTGAGATGTCAAGGAAATCGACGGCTCAATATCAGCGCTCCCACCATAGCGATCCTTGCTACATTCAATTTATATACGCTTTGTCAAACGGGAATCGTCAATCTGAAGCGAATCTTGTACTCGAGACTCAGCTATGTCATTGCTGTTCGGTACTTTCCTTACTGTACTTGTCAAAACAAGTGAAGACTGTATCCTTTAAAATCATTTCTTAATTGACTCAACCAACATCGTCAAACCAAAAAAACATGCACATAGTCTCAGTGCGGCGTGTGTTTCTAGCGACTCTGTTAATAACATGCGACGCTACTTTCACTATCAGCGAACCACAAGCGTCCGTCACCGACTCGACAAAGACCGCTAATGTCCCTCAAAGCTTTGACTTCTCAAGCATGGAAAAGGTCACAAGTCCTCCAAACAGCGTGCCTGATCTGTCAAGGGACGAATCACGCACTGCCACGGGCTTTGTAGGCTCAATAAATGCTCATGCTGCGACTGACACCCACCCAATAATTGGGGGCTCGGGACCTGATGACGTGACTGTGACCAAGTACCACAAGAACGGACTCTGGCAGCGCTTCAAACAATGGTGGCTTAGCCTGTTTCAGGGGTCGTCCGACACGACCCGGCGTCTCCGCGAGGCGACTGATTACGGAGTGGTTTATATGTAACCCCTCAAAATGATCTATTGCATGTAAATATATCCATCTAGTTACAAGTAATGTCAACCTTGCAAAATTAATGATTATCCTCACTTGCGTCGCTATGTGCTAATACCTCACCACTTGGATCGGCGTAGCTTAATTGCGCCATGATCTCTGTATCCGTCTTGACCGCAGATCCTTCAGTGCCACTAAACTGCAAATTTGTGTCGGGATAAGACGCCATCGTATCGCCTTCGATTCGTTGCCGCTTGGTCATGGGCATCTGGTAGTGCTCTGGATAATCAAAAGCAGCATCTGCTGTCGTGACTGCACCCTTGGCCTGCATCATGGCAATAATTGCATCACGATCCGAACGATCACCCGCCTCTTGGGCAACAGGGTTTGGATCGTCAAACGCCCAGCGCACATTCAGCACCTCGTCACACTGAAGCGACTGGTTCGACATGGCTTCTTTGGCAAACTCGGCACTAATGCGATGCCGGTACCGTATAAAGCAAATGGATTTGCGCTGAATCACATTGATATTTTCCACTTCACCCCATTCGCCAAATTGGGTCCACAGGGCGTCTTTTTGGAGCTCCATGGCTTCATGTCCACTACAACTTTTAATCCCTCCAACATACAACGTCCTGGAATTCCTCGTGAAATTACCGACACCAGCCATATCGTCTCGATCCGTTGCGTGGCGTTCGCGTCCAAAACAGTCGTGCATCATGCCAATCCGCATCTCGTCCGCCGCGGATGGCAAACGATGGTAATAGCTGCACTCGGCGCCTCGTGCGCACATGCCACGTGCAAAGTGGACGCAGAAATACCGATTGGCTTTACTCACCACATCCGCTTTTGTCTTTCCGGCATCCCGTTCCAGATCGCAGCGTGTGGTCGCCGGCTCCTTGCCGCGTGCGTCATCCCAGTGGTCACCAATGTACTTATCATACCAAATATTGTACTCATATGCTCCTTCGAGCTGCGAATTCGCGGTTGGCAGTGCATCCAATTGCTTGCGAGCTGGTCGCGACATAAATTTTGCATTAAGTTGTTCGTAGCGGTCGCCCTCTGATGCACCGGCCTTGCCGCGTCCGAACCAGCCCGTGCCGTGCGGAGCCGCACCCATTTCAGCCGGTCGCTCCCATTGCGTTGCGTTGGTTTGCGTGTTGTAGTAGTAGATTTTGTTGGACATTGGATCGAGCGCCTCCCGCCAAGTATGCGCGTCGGCCTGGCTGTCGACCACCAAGGCATCGAACCGCTCTACCTTGGGCGCACGGCACCGAAAGCAGCGCTTGCGTCGCGCGTAATTATCGTGGCTACAGTCGGAGCATATCCAATTTTTCTCGTATACGGCGTAGGCCGCCCCCACATCTCCTAGTGTTCCCGCCGCAGTGACCTGGCGCGGCATCTCGTCTAAATTGCTCATTTTGGTTTGAAAACAAATTTTAAACGGTCGAAATAAGATTTTCATAAGATTTTTTGACATTTGCGATCTAAAGTGACATTTTGCCTCTTCTGTGCGTAGCTTTCGGATACATAGCTAATGAAAACACAGTAAACTTGGAATGAATGTATTTAAAGATTTTCGACATTGCTGCAGTGAGTGCACGTCTCAATAGAGCAAAGCAGGACAAAGGCATCAGTGTGTGGCATTTATTCCTTCCCTTTACCTCGCTGTGCTCCTCTGCGAATAGTTCGCTGCATCCTCCTCTGCTCGGTCAATGATCTACAAAAACTGTGCCATCCAGCGGAAGCCGTCGGCGTATCCCATCCGACGCACCACTGAGCACATATACAACTCGATGGGGCGAATGCTAGAGTCCTTGTCGCTACGTGCTTCCTTGCCGTACGTCTCATAAAGTCCCAGAGAGCTACGCAGTTCGTCCTCAGAAGCCGCGCGCGCCACATCAATCTTGTTTCCAAGCACGAGGAATGGCACATTAGCCAGCTCGTCATAGCCCAGCAATGTGTCAAGCTCGCGCTTGGACTCGGGGAAGCGCTCACGGTCCAGCGCGTCTACGACAAAGACGACACCATCAACCGTGGCAAAGTAATCTCGCCACAGTCGGCGCGCCGTCTCGTGACCACCAAGATCAAAAGTACGTAGACGGAGCTTGCCGATAATCAGCTCCTCTGAGTTCGGGTGCAGCGTGGGCTCATGCACGGCAACGCGGTCATCTTTGAGCATGTGCAATAGGGTCGTCTTACCAGCATTGTCCAAGCCTAAGAACAGGATTTTGGCATTCTTGTGGTACAGGCCTGGATCACATAACAATATATAAATTAATTGTTGTTTTTCGGGTCGCACCCATCAAGCATAATTATGTGAGATTTGTATCGAGGCGGTACAGAAGGATCGAGATCGCCAAGACTCATCCCAAGTGTCTGCAGAGTTGTAAGGACGGAATCAACACGTACCCAGGTAGCCAAGCACGTCGTAGAACCAGTCAAAAACAAACATTGTAGCGGGGCGTGTCGACGAAGGCCAGATATATTCAGATATACAAGGCTAAGTACTCGAGGGCGATGACCGCAAACCGCGAAATGATGTACTCGAAAGAAAAAGTGGCTGAATCGGGCTTAATGAGTACTTTTAGTGGCAAAAGTTTGACTTTTCTTTCAAGACTTTGCTACCGCCACCGAATTTATAAATTGAATTTTGACCTGTTTTGTAGTCATATTTGGCCACGAAACAGGCCACCATTCGCTTAAAACACGGACGTCGGAATATTTGAATTTGACAAACAAGTGTCACAATTAAACGTATCAGTCGTATTTAATTAGCACGATGCGGCGGCGGGGCGTTGGCATTGGCGCGGTGCGCAAGAAGCAGGAGCAAAACAAACAATTCTCGGAAATAGGCGATCAGATGGTCGAGGCAAATTTATCGCACGTGGCGTCACAGCTCGAGCTCTTTCGCACAAATCTGCAGGCGTTCGCAGGCAAGTACAAGAACAATATAAAAAAAGACCCAGACTTTCGTCGCAAGTTTCAGGTTATGTGTGCCAAGATTGGTGTCGACCCACTTGCCTCGAAGAAAGGGTTTTGGTTGGAGTTACTGGACGTGGGTGATTTCTACTACGAATTGGCCGTGCAGATTATCGAGGTATGCATCATCACGCGTCCCAAGAATGGCGGTCTTATCGGCATGAATGACCTACTGCGTCTGCTGGAAAAGAAAAGGGGTGCAGGAATGCAAATGGTGACCGATGATGACGTAAAGCGAGCAGTCAAGAAGCTCAGTGTGCTTGGAGAGGGGTTTCAGCTCATTGATATGGAAGAGAGAACAATGGTAAGCATTGCAAGGAGCTGCGTACTGCAATTGGAGGACTTACCATTTTATATTTGCAGGTTGTGACAGTGCCGATGGTATTGAGTCAAGACCACTCAACGATTCTGGCTCTGGCCCAGACGACAGGCGGAATGGTGAATATTAGCATTTTAGCGCGCGAGTTGCAGTGGGACAAGAAGCGCAGTATGCTTGCATTAAATGTGCTGCTTCGAGAGGGCATGACATGGCTAGACGAGCAGGTAGAATGTTGATTAGAATGTTTGCTCTTGGATTTCGTAAACTGACCATTGCTGCACAGACGAGTGAGCCTTCGTATTTCTTCCCTAGTATCACGCTGTCGGGTACTTATACGTAATTTTAAAACATCGTCGTCGGATATATATATAGTCGGATATAAAACATTTACGAACCAAGGATAAATGTAACCCTTATTCAATGTATCCTCGTTCGTACTTTGAATTTTTTGCAGTCTTTAACAGTCTTGTCGTTCAAAGATTGCGGTCATGGGGAAACCGCGCATTGTGTGCGAATATTGCAACAAGGCGTTCGAGAACTCGCCCGAAGCACGCCAACGGCACAATCGCGGACGTAGCCATAAAGCCAATGTCAAGCTCTGGTACGTAAGCGTTGAAGGTACGTTATTAATGTTTCAAATACTACATCCTCGCAACGTTCACATAAATCAATTCCTGTCAATTAGATCAAGAGCGACGAGCGACGGCTGCAACACAGTCAGCTAATTCTGATAGGATGATAAACCAGCGCCCATTTGTGCCATGGACACCAATTTATTCTACAATAGCATCGGTCCAGGAACAAATGTGCGCCATAAGAGATCTACCACCTTCTATGCATCCACCTCCACCCGGAGCATATGCCAACTGTCGATCCACTTGGGGCTAATGTAAAATAGTTGCAAGAAAAAAAATATTATGAAGGCAAGCAGTTCCTAAACTATTGACAAAGTTTACACGTTATGGCACTGGAGATCAGGAACAAGACAACCATTTTCATGCTTGAATTGCCGTCCTATCCACCCTGGATCCAAGGATGCATCGCAATTTGCTCTACTGTCAAACGCCGTGACGGGTCGTCCACAATCAGCATTTTCGACATCAAGTCACGCACACTTGCGGACACGTGGTCCATGCCCCACGAGTCTAACATGTCACTCATAAGGCCCTTTGCAATCATCTGAAATCGCGGATCCGCATCATCCGGACGCTCAAAGGGCGGGGCCCCTGTCACCATGATGAACAGCATGACACCTGTCGACCATATATCTGCAGAGAAGCCATTAAACGGGACTTGATTGCGGTAAATCTAATCCATTCAACGAATCGTGAGCGTTCGACTTATTTGCATCAAAATAGTCCAGAAAGCGAACCTCTGGCGGCATGTAAAAGATTTTTCCAACAGCTCCAGCGGGGGGCAATGAATACGTCATACCATGCGCATCAACAGGAATTCCAATGGAGAGGCCGAAGTCAATGATCTAGTGCACATCAATAGCAAACAACGCATGAGTGACATCAAGATCCTGCGACCTGATGAATTGTGTCTTACTTTTGATGTATCACCATCTAGCAGCACATTTTCCAGAGACATATCACGATGGCAAATGTAGCGACTCTGCAAGTACGACAGACCGGCAAGCACTTGGCTAAACCAATGGCGGCACTCGGCCTCTTCCATAGCCCCTCCACTTTCGACCACTGAAAACAATTCGCCCCCGTTACAATACGGAAGGACAGCATAGATGAAATCAGCATCATGTAAGCACTCGAGCTGCATAGACAAAGCACAAGACAGTGGAAACATCAACACACTATAACAAGCTCCTTTGCAGTCACTGTTCTTACCAACGTGAGCACGTTTTCATGGCCAGGGATTGAAAGGTACTGCTGGGCTGCCAATTCAACCAGCGGATTTTCTTGCAGGTGCCCTTCTTCAATAATACTCTAGCACACGTACACAAATATTAACTCGTATTTTAATAACAAAAAGAAATACTATTCAGCCAACCTTGCTCATTACTTTAATGGCCACTTCAAACTGCGTGCGGACAAAAGTGCCATTCGGAAGCATTTGCAACCGTACCGCATGCTTCACTTTCCCATAGATGCACTTCCGCAGTGTCCGGACAAATTCGTACACAGCTCCGGATCCAGAAAAAATGGCCAAAACCAGACCGACTCCTTCGACCGGACACCGTTGTAATTCTCCATTCAAAAAACGCACTTCTTGTGGAATGGGCGAGCACAGCCCATTTTGGTCATACTGTTCCGAGCCTGTCCGGAACACGTCGTCCGACGGATTTATCCCAAGTGCCTGGAGCTGCTGGTGTAACTCTGCCGAGACTTCCTGCATCGTTTCTGCCGTCAATCTAGTAGTCACTACTTCCCAACTGTTTTCTTCCGTGGCACTGGACTGCTTGACAACCGACTGTACGCTATTGGAGCGATCTCTACGGCCCGTGAACGATACCACGTCACTGTCGGGCTCCCTAGGCGGCGCTCGTACGGGATCGGTGGCCGCTCGGTCTCGAAATGAGGTCTTGCCGAGGAGTCCACCCGCCCACGATCGGAAGCGGTCGAATTTGCGTGTGCGGGGAGGACGCTGGCTGGTTGACTTGCGCACTCTCGTGTTGCCTTAATCGCTGTGCGTGCCGACAGGAGTCTAACAAGACGCGATTGAGGGGGTACGAATACGCGTCTGGGCCGTAAAAGGTACCTGGAGGGCAAGAGTCACGGGGGGTACACACCAAGTGATCGAATGACAGTCGACAGAACGATCGGCAATCAGTCACGTTCGTATTCCGGGGCTGGTTTAGAAATAGCGTTAGAAATTGACCGGTTCGAAAAACGAGTGTTCGAATTTTGAGGGGAGACCGCTTTTGGTCGTCGTGAAAGAGGTAAAAGGCAAATTTTTGAGCGCATCGTTAGCTGCTTGAGCTTCTGGCTTAAAGCGATTTTGGATATGAAGCGTTCCTTCTTATTTACTCATAGGACTAGCTAGTGATCCTATTTATTATTTGTAAGAATCCTTGATTCTTAACTCCTAGCAAAGACCTCATTGTAATAAATTTATTGATTATGGAGATCTTCGATTGGAATCAATCTGATTAGTCATCTACGATTCCCGAGATGTGAAGATTCGATTCCCATGCTTTTAGATTGATTCGACTATGATTGCGGCATTCTCATACAACTTTTAGCAGCATTTATAGAGGTGTTGTACATGCTATTCGATGCTGGCCGACGCATGTTTGAAGAGGATGACCACGGTTATAACGAGGTGTAACGGGGCACTACGACTTGTACTGCTTCAGTACAAGTCCACTTAACACTGCATCAGTTGCGAGTGGTGCCTTACGTTCCTTCACGTACACTAGTACGTGCAGAGGAAGACTTCTCTTTAAGACAACTAACTTAAAGAGGGTTAAATGAAAACTGCTTAGTTATAATTAAGTATCTCTTCTTTTTATCTGTTAATGCTTACTTACTTATAAACTAATGCTGAGCATCCAATTCAAATCTTATCTGTCTCTCTCTTTGTTTACGTTTACAGCGATTAGTCTGCGGGATAAATAGATATACAGTAGAACCCCTCTAAAGTAATACTCTTAGGACCGAAAAGTAATATTACTTTATGCGTTTTATTACTTTAGATGCCAACCTCTTCTCTCCAGAAAATTTTCGTTTAGGAAGCTCAATGTGCAGCTGACGCATTACCTAACCCTAACCCTCGAAGTGAAGCTTCAACTTTGACACTTTAACTAAACTAAAATATTTATAAGAAGTACAGAACGGGAACGGCAAATCTAAACGTCTAAGCAAGAACTGCAAACTTGACACAAAAAATGGCGAAAGCACACCTGAAGGTTGCTCATGCTCCTATCACAAATGAAATCCGCATAGCTATCAGTAAAAGGAAGCGTGATACCAGTGGAACACAGAAGGATATTGCACAATGGGTGGTAGAGAAATTTGGCATGACTGTCAGTCAAGCTGCGATTTCCAAGATTCTCAAGCAGCAGGAGCACTGGATCTCCCAAGGTGAAAAAGCTGGTGCAGGAGACGGAGCAAAAATTAGTATGGATGCGAAGCGTCAGAAGACTGTAGAATACCCTCTCATGGAAGAGGCACTTTTCAAATTTGTGCGAACTTACGAAGATGTCATGGATCTCTCGGGTGAACTTTATAAAGAAAAGGGGAGGATTTTTTTGGAGAGACTGTACCCCGATCAAGACACAAATACGTTTCAATTCTCCAATGGCTGGTTGAACAGGTTCAAAGCTCGATATGGAATCAAAGAGCGAGTGAGACATGGAGAGAGCGGTTCGGTTAACATGAAGATACTCGAGCAATCCTTACCCGCAATTCGAGAAGTTTTGGATCAGTATGAATGGAAGGATATCTACAATATGGATGAAACGGGTTTGTTTTACCGACTTCAAGTATGTCGGGGCCAGTTGAAATCACTTTGGAAGCAACTTCAAATACTAAAATTTATTGCCTCCTCACTTTAGGCTGATCGTTCACTTGCAACGAAGCCGCAAGCAGCACAAGGAACGGCTAACTTTTGTTGTTTGTGCCAACGGAGATGGCTCAGATCGTGTCCCACTTTGGGTGATTGGGAAATACTTGAATCCCCGTTGTCTCAAAAATATCAATCGTCAGAACCTTGGCTGCCACTACAGGGCAAACACGAAGGCTTGGATGAACAGTGTATTGTTTTTGGAATGGCTACAATGGTTTAATCGGAGGATGGGGAGAAGACAGGTGCTGCTGATTATGGACAATTGTCCTGCTCATGTTCCAATTGACAGCTTGCCGGAGCTGGCCAATGTTAAAATCCTTTACCTGCCGCCCAACACAACTTCCCGAATTCAGCCTTGTGATGCAGGCATTATTCGAATTTTGAAGGCCTTTTACAGGAAAATTTTCAATCGCAACTTGCTAAGAGCATTGGAGCTGGATGAAACACTTGACAATGTGGAAGCGCATAAAAAAGTGGATGTTTTGAAGGCGATAGTGTGGGCTGTGGAGGCCTGGAATATGGTGACCAAGGAAACTATTCGTAATTGTTTTAATCACTGCAAAATTCGGACATCAAGCTTGAACATCCAAGTTCCTGCTAGGGCGACCGAACCCCCCGCAAATGTTGCAGATGACCTGATGTTACAGAATGATCAACTGTACCGCAATCCAATGGACATCAACGCCATCCTCAACAACCCCTTGGAGAGAGAGGTCGCCTATAGTCCTGACGTAGAAGACATTGTGGCAGTAACAATGGAAGAACATGGATTGTCTTTGCCTGTAGAAGTGGAAGGAGGGATTCCCGATGCGGATGATAGCGAAGTGCCAGCTCCCGTGAAAGCCAAGGACGTCCTTGATGCAATAAGGTTGTGTAAACTGTACTTCATGCAGAGGGAATGTGATACTTCCACGACTCACAGGAAACTGAATGAAGTTTTGGACGATTTTGAAAGGATACAGATTACTGGAAAGAAGCAAGTCACTCTCCATCGATTTCTCTCAAAAGCGGCAAAAGAAGTATCGTTATTTGAAAAAAAATTTTTTTTAGATACAACTTAAAATATTACTTTTGGGGTATGTGTCTACTAAAAGTGGGACTTTAAAAAATATAACTTTATTACTTTGGCAAAATATTACTTTAACCTTAAGTCCCAACTCGGGACCACGAAATTTTATTACTTAGGACGTATTATTACTTTAGAGCGTATTACTTTAGAGGGGTTCTACTGTAATGGCCTATACCTATTTATGGATAAGATTTCTGAACATTACTATTGCAAATAATGTCCTCCAAATATTACCTTTTAGATAAACTATTAATTAACAACCTTTAAGTGTTAATTTCATGTACCGTTACATCACCCCTCCCTTAAACGACAATCTTTTTGACTGTCATTGGATGGAGTGGCCATGTGACCACATAATTTGAAAAATGATGATGATTGGTTAGAACCATCATTTTAAATTCCATCGCATGAAGAACAAATTCATGCGGGGTGTTGATAGTGCTGCGCCTTCGGCTGCGGCTCGTGCAGCCGCGGCTGACGCACTGTTATCTCTTGCGGCTGACGGAAGGTCTGCCGTAGTATCTTCTACTCGCGCAACACTAGATGTTGTGGGTGCACTTGTTGATTCACCACGTGAATACGACCACTCTTTGGAGGTTGACTACGAATGCGAGTCGGACGAAATGGCCGACTCGGGGAGAATAGGACAGTAGCCTGATAGACGTCAGGCGGCTAACTATGAGCCTTCAAATGAGAGGGCTCATTCTGATAGAAGAGTTAATAGTCTATTTTATTCCGACGAGGATGATCCCTCATCGCCGTTCCGTCTCCCGTACGGTCACCTGCACCTGTTTCTGTGCAAGGTGATGACGATGGCGTAAGCCATAATAATAAAAGTTCTTGTGGTACCCCTGCTTCAGTGGTACCACTCAGGGGAGTGAAGACAATAAAATGTCCCATCTCGGCCCTGAGCAGAAGCCGTGGCTTTTGCCAGAACGGCTAATTAATAGCTTGTCTGGAGAGACTACTCCTCACAATAAATCTCCCTTATTTATTGCGACAAAGCTACATGGCCTTAATCCCAGCGCGAAGTACTTTTGCGCTGAGGAAGATTTTTATTTCGATGCTTTTCTTAAGCATCCATAATTTAGTGGCGAAAACAAGCGAGATAAAGTCTCGCTTATGCAAGCCTGGACCGCGTTCATTCGCAATATCAAAGACATTAGACGCGAAGCCTGGCTTCAAAACTTAACGCGAATCGCGTAAAGTTTGAGAAACGAACTCCAACCGGTGCAAAGTATAAATTGCATCGGTTATTACGTGAAGCTTGGCTACCATGCCTCATGTTGGGTGATCCCTGTCCGTGTTGTGTTAACAGCACGATGAGAGTAAAAGGGAATGTCTATTCCATTTCTTCGCCCTGGTGAAGGGCTCGCATCTCTATTGAGATGCGGGATGCGATTGACGTTTTGCAATCGATTTCCATGTGCCAGGGGCGCGTGTTTCCGATAGACCTTCTAGACCATCAGATGGGTCTTGTCATACTGATGGACGATGCCCTCAACGTCAGCAACCAGCTGGAAACGAGGCTCCCAGCTGTCGTGTGATGGTGGATAACCGCGCCAGAGAACAAGATTGCGCGTTCGCTGCCCCTTCACATCAGGGTGGGTCGTGATATGTTCCACACGGAAACGTTGACCGACGTTGGAATCTACCAATGGTTGTGGTGGATGTGGGAAATTAGATCCGAACCGTGTTGCGGATCTAATTTCGAAGATCGACAACATCAATCACTTCCTCCATAATTTGGAGAAGGGACTTGACCACGATTGCGGCAAGCGTCGCTCGTTAGAGCAGACGGTGCAGGCTCACCATATCGAGCGGTTGGAAGATCGTTCGAAGGGTTCGTACTCCAACATGGAGTACGCACGGAAATATCAAGCTGTTCGTGATGAGCTTTCGTCAGCTCATCGCAGTTTCGAGAATATCCGGAACCGGCATGAGAAACTCCAGGTTCAACATATTAATCTGGTTCGCGATCACTGGAATCGTTTGGGAATTCTTGAAAATGGTGGTCAGATCCGTCCTCGGAAGAAGCTGCGAACTGATGGTACGGGCGGACCGACCAACGTAAAACGTAGGATGCGTTCTCATCCTACATGGCAATTCTATTTTGTACGCAATGCCTCTGCGATGCAGTACACGGAAAGACTCAATGAAATTGGGTAGTAGTTTACTGCTACCCACATTTGTGATTACACGCTTAGGTAGGTTTACCGTAGAGAGTAGCACTAGATCATTAATTATAAATGAATGAACAGTTGCTCTTCCATGTTTGTCTGCATTCCGTTTCTGACGGTCTGCTGCGTTAGCAATGGAATCCTGTACGAAAGGGATAACTGATTCTCAAGCCAGCATAAATTCCTCTGCTGACTCATTTGTTTTGTCTTTTACAGTACGCTTTGTGCGCATGCCATGAGATCCTCCTCATCTTCGATAATGATATCTTCGACATCGACATCACTCGCGTCGTTGGTAACTTCACGACATGCTGAGCATGAGCCAGAAATGATTTGCTCGTGCGAGTCCACCCCCCCTTAAACTAGAGGATCCCTCTAATTGGGTGGGAATGCGAGGATGGCGCAAGCTATTCACGAAGAAGGGTGTATGCGTTGTAGACGCACGCACCGAATTATTGATGGCGAATTCGACCATCGGTAAAAACTCGCTCCAATTCGGATATATTTGGACTTAATTTCGAAGTATCTCTTCGAGGACCCGATTCACGCGTTCCGTCTGACCATATGTTTCTAAACAATCAGAAGTTGACATATTCGGCTGTGTTCCGAGAGATCGGAGGATTGCCAAAACTCCGGCATCAACCGTGGATCTCTATCGGAGACCAATTCACGGGGTAACCCATGGCGTTTGAATACCGTGTCGAAAAA
>NC_090610.1:9659654-9662544 GCF_004359215.1 Bremia lactucae | reverse complement strand
TAACGACCGTACCACAAGTGAGGCCATCGCACTCACTCGTAGTACATCTACACGATTGTGGACGCTTCAACACGTTCATCAGATGGCCATCTGATGAACAAGTGGCAGGCATCTTCACGGATCGATGCTGCCAGCTGATCCTTGGCTCATACTTTCTAAGCCAAGGTTAACCTAGGATGACATCAAATTTGTCATCCAAATCAAGTACGATGAAATCTTCATCATACTGTTAATCTTTTATCGTGTATTCAAATACATTTTGCGTTCCATCACTGTTATCGATGCGCTTGTGGCTACACGCACCGTCGTCCTCGTTGGAGGATCAACATATTTGATCCTACGACCCTCTAGCGACTGAAGCCGAATAAAGTTATTCGACGCCCCACAGTCCACTAGGGATAAGTGACATATCGTTTGTCACTTTAACTTCAAGGTGATGAGAGATACCTCATCGCCAGGTTCAGAGACACATATTGATTGTGTGTCTGGAGCAATTTCATCAAGAGATTTGCAAATTCTCTTGAGGTTGCTGGATCAGTAGAGCGTTGCGCCCATACTGACCCCGACCGTTTTTTGACGGTCCAGCTCGTCGTTGCGATTTCGCAACAACATCGGACCCGTGATCGTTGCCCTTTTTGGGATTCGGTCCATAATTACGCTCAATACCTCTCAGTACTGGGCGCGGGGCACTGCACTCATGAGCATAGTGTGTTAACTTTTGACAGCATTTGCAGAAATGCAATCGCTTATTGTTCGAAAAGCGAGGTTTTTCGATTTCGAAATAAGGGAGGTCCATAGGCTCTGGACCTCCCACTTTTATTACATGTTTAGTATTAGTACATAATTAAGTTAGTATAAATAGATAGAAAAACAGAAAAAAATAATTATATTAAATACAGTTATTTTTAACCCTCTTGAAAGCAAGTGTTTTAAAGAGAGACTTCCTCTGCACTTACTAGTGTGCGTGAAGTGACGCGAGGCACCACTCGCACTGAGGTAGTGAGAAGTGGACTTGTACTGAAGCAGTACAAGTCGGAAGTGTCACGATACACCTGGTAGCACTTTGTAGTCCGTTTAAGGACCACAGCTCCATCATCTAACATGGAAATGTTAGATGATAGTGGGAATACGCATCACGTTTCGCGTGATAGCGACTCCTTTCTAAGCGACATAGAAAGAGTGCGGTCGAACGAATGAGTTCGACCGTAGGGAACGATGACATATTGGCCATGCTGTCCGGTTTAAACAACGATACCCTCCATTTAGCCATCGTCAAGTTCATACAACATAAACTTGACGAGGCGAAGGATAAGGTAGCTTTGCTTAATCAGCAAGGCCCTCAACAGACAGAACTTTTGATGTTACAACAGGTACAGACCCTTAAACCTGGGATGACGTACACGCGTCGTCCAAAAACGTTAAAGATCGACGTCTCTAAGTATAGTGGAGTCGAAGAAGACTCCCTCTTGAGATGGTTTGTCGAGTTGGACGATGTCATAAAAGCACGTCACATCGTCGACGAGCAAATGCAAGTCGCAATCGCTCAATCCCATTTGGCAGGTCGTGCCAAAACTTGGGCATTCGCGCGACCCATATGTCTTTGGGTTGCTAGAGGCTTTTAACGCCCGGCTAAACAGACGTTTGAACCGCCTAGGGCTGAGTTCAGAGCTCGTTCACAGCTTTTGAAACTCAAGCAAAGCAAGCGTGATGTTTACGCATATGCCCAGCACATACGACTCTTAGCGAGTTCTACTACCAATAATGCAGTCCATGAACCCACGTTAATTACGGTGTTCATGCAAGGTCTTTAGGATGGTCCCGTAAATACCCACCTGTTCCGCTTGAAACTGGATACGCTTGAAGAAGCAATATCCGTTGCGGAACAGGAGGACTTTAGCTTGAGACAGGCTCAAGCTAGTTCGTCATCGTATCGTCCTCCAACACGACATGAGTTAGGAGGTCCAGAACCCATGGACCTCTCTTACGTCGAAAGCGAGAGACTCGCTTTTCGCGGAATAAGCGATCGCAGAAATGCCATCGCTGCCAAAAATTAGGACACTACGCTCATGAGTGTAGTGCCCTACGCCCAGCAACGAAAGGTACTGAACGTAATTTTAGACCGTATGCAATAAAACAACGGTTGCGGGTCCGACGTTGTTGCGAAATCGCAACAGCGAGGCGACCGCCAAAAAACAGTCGGTTCAGTAGACGCGCAACGCTCTAATGATCCAGCAACCTCGAGAGAATTTGCAAATCTCTTGACTAAAGTTGCTCCAGACACACAAACTCTATGTGTCTCTGCACCTGGTGATGAGGTACCCCTCATCACCTTGAAGTTAAAAGTGACAAATGATTTGTCACTTAGAGCTCAAGTGGACTGCGGAGCGTCGAACAACTCATTCGGCTTTAGTCGCTAGAGGGTCGTAGGATCAAATTTGTTGATCCTTCAACGAGGACGACGGTGCGTCTAGCCACAAGCGCATCGATAACAGTGATGGAACGCAAAATGTATTTGAATACACGATAAAAGATTAACAGTATGATGAAGATTTCATCGTACTTGATTTGCATGACAAATTTGATGTCATCCTAGGTTTACCTTGGCTTAGAAAGTATGAGCCAAGGATCAGCTGGCAGCATCGATCCGTGAAGATGCCTGCCACTTGTTCATCAGATGGCCATCTGATGAACGTGTTGAAGCGTCCACAATCGTGTAGATGTACTACGAGTGAGTGCGATGGCCTCACTTGTGGTACGGTCGTTAATACAACTGCACAAGATCAAAGTGTGATTGCCGGCGGCTGTGCTAATGCCTAGGCAGTGCCGAAGTTCCACCACTCGAAGAAGTCGAGTGGATTGAGACATGAATGTACGCCTACGGGCGACATTC
>NC_090610.1:9596829-9658293 GCF_004359215.1 Bremia lactucae | reverse complement strand
CAAACAAAGTGGCCTAATTTCTGAATTGTCGTTAACGGGGCCGCAAAGCAAACCCTTGGACTTGCGACACTGTCTCTTTCTCACGAGAGCATCACATGTCGCAAGTTGACTTCATGACGTCATGACGTGGATTTAACTTGCGTCAGAATCTTGTGGGTACAATTTGGAGCTGGGTGGGGTGTCCTTTGACATTGCTATTAATATTTGCAAATTTCCTCCCTACCACTCAAGTAGCATCAACTAAAGATGAAGTTTTTCCAGTGCTTACTTCTGGTTGTTGCGTTGTCCGTTGCGTCGTTTGCTTTACCTCAAAATGAAGATAATCATGAAGATTGTTTCCCTGGCGAACCTTGCGGAACCGACACGCCTTGCGTCCCCCCAAATTGCTAATGAGGACACTAGACCTAAAGATTCTTGCGGTCCGTATGATCAAGACCTTCCTGTTCGTTATCAAGTATTGCTACAAAATATTAACGTAAAATGATATTATTTGAAATATTTCGAATAAAGATAACTACCATTTTCTCTTTTTCGTACCTCTTATGCGTGATAATATTTATACACCTCGTTGCAGTAGTAATGATCTCGATCTTCCTGTTGAAATATGAAATTCGCCAAGGGGCTCTAAGATTCATCCATGTGGAGCATTGAGAGTCAATCAACTTTCTTACCACCAATACGCCCCCTCGTCCAGATGTTTCTGATATTGTTCTAGTCTAACAGTGAATCAAATTCTTTGTCGATATTAGTTCGGTAAGGAAGTTCCAACTGCAACCTCGTTTCAGTATTCTCGAGCTTCTGTAACAGAGCACTGCCGACTTGTACTGCAATGGGGCACTACGACTTGTACTGCTTCCGTACAAGTCTATTTCGCACTGCTTCTGTTGCGAGTGGTGTAATGGGGTGTATCGTTACATGAAATTAACACTTAAAGGTTGTTAATTAATGTATTATCGAAAAGGTAGATAATATTTGGAGAATATTACTTTATATAGTAATGTTCCGAATTCTTATCCATAAATAGGTATAGACCATTATATTTATTTATTCCGCAGACTAATCAGCTGTAGGGATAAACAAAAAAAAGATACGGATAAGATAAGATAAGAATTCAATTGCATGTTTAGTATTAGATTATAATTAAGTTAGCATTTACAAGATAGATAGAAAAGATACTTAATTATATTGATACAGTTTTCATTTGATCCTCTTTAAGCTACTTACCATATAAGAAATTTTCCTCTGCACGTACTAGTGTACGCGAAAATCGTAAGGCACCGCTCGCAACTGAATCAGTGCGAAGTGGACTTGCCCTGAAGCAGTACAAGTCGTAGTGCTCCGTTACACCTGGCAGCACTTTGTAGTCCGTCCAAAGACCACATTTTCCACATCTAAGATGGACATGTTAGATGATAGTGGAAAACGCATCACGTTTCTCGTGAAAGCTTCTCCTTTCTACGTGATAAAAAAGGAGTGCGGTCGAAAGAATGAGTTTGACCGTAGCAAACGATACAATCATGGCAATGCTGTCCAATTTGGACAGAGATGCCGTCCATTCAACCATCGCCAAGTTCATACAACATGAACTTGACGAGATGAAGGAAAAAGTAACCTTGTTGAATCAACAAGGCTCTCAACAGGCAGAACTGTTGAGGTTACAGCAGGTACAGCCCCCGTTACCTGGGATGACGCAAACGCGTCGTCCCGAAACCTTAAAGAATGGCATCTCTAAGTACAGGGGAGTCGAAGAAGACTCCCGCTTGCGATGGTTTGTCGAGTTGGATGATGCCATAAGGACATGTCACATCGTCGACGAGCAAATGCAAGTCGCATTCGCTCAATCAAATTTGGCAGGTCGTGCCAAAACATGGGCATTTGGCCTAAAGTTGCGCGACCCATTCGTCTTTGGGTGCTAAAGGTTTTTGGAGCCCGGCTCAAAAAGACGTTTGAACCACCAAGGGCTGAGTTCAGAACTTGTTCAGAGCTTCTGAAACTCAAAGAAGGCAAGCGTGATGTTCACGCATATGCCCAGCACACACGACCTTTAACGAGTTGTATCGCAAACAACCCAGTTCATGAACACACGTGAGTTACGGTGTTTATGCAAGGTCTTACGGATGGTCCCGCAAATACCCACCTGTTCCGCTTAAGAATTGGATTCGCTTGAAAAAGCAATATCCGTTGCGAAACAGGAGGAGACAGGCTCAAGCAAGTTTGTCATCGTATCGTCCACCAAGACGACATGAGTTTGAAGGTTCGAAAACCTATGGACCTCTCTTATGTCGAAAGCGAGGGACCTCACTTTTCGAGCAATAAGCTATCGCAGAAATGCCATCGCTGCCACAAATTAGGACTACGCTCATGAGCGTAGTGCTTCACGCCCAGCACCGAAAGGTACTGAACGTAATTTGTACCGTATGCAAAAAAGGGCAACGGTCGCGGGTCCGACGTTGCTTTGAAATCACAACAGCGAAGCGGACCGCCAAAAAACGGTCGAAGTCAGTAGGGGCGCAACGCCTTACTGATCCGGCAACCTCAAGAGAATTTGCAAATCTCTTGACTAAAGTTGCTCCAGGCATACAATCATTGTGTGTCTCTGCACCTGGTGATGAGGGATATCTCATCACCTTGAAGTTAAAAGTGACAAATGATTTGTTACTCAGAGCCATTGTAACGGGCTAAAGTTGCCTTAATGTTACATAGTCCCCGTTAAGTACATAAGGTGTACTTAAGGGGATGGTCAATTACTAAATAATAGTAATTAGACCCAACACTCGGGTGTGGTGCACATTTGTGACCAACCCTTGTGGATGTGATGCACATGGGTGCATTCACATTAGGAGGGATGACGCCCAGCGTCATCCGTTACGCGAGGTATCTATAAAGATACGCTCGCAATACATATTAAATGATATCTATAGAGATANCAAATCAAGTACGATGAAATCTTCATCATACTGTTAATCTTTTATCGTGTATTCAAATACATTTTGCGTTCCATCACTGTTATCGATGCGCTTGTGGCTACACGCACCGTCGTCCTCGTTGGAGGATCAACATATTTGATCCTACGACCCTCTAGCGACTGAAGCCGAATAAAGTTATTCGACGCCCCACAGTCCACTAGGGATAAGTGACATATCGTTTGTCACTTTAACTTCAAGGTGATGAGAGATACCTCATCGCCAGGTTCAGAGACACATATTGATTGTGTGTCTGGAGCAATTTCATCAAGAGATTTGCAAATTCTCTTGAGGTTGCTGGATCAGTAGAGCGTTGCGCCCATACTGACCCCGACCGTTTTTTGACGGTCCAGCTCGTCGTTGCGATTTCGCAACAACATCGGACCCGTGATCGTTGCCCTTTTTGGGATTCGGTCCATAATTACGCTCAATACCTCTCAGTACTGGGCGCGGGGCACTGCACTCATGAGCATAGTGTGTTAACTTTTGACAGCATTTGCAGAAATGCAATCGCTTATTGTTCGAAAAGCGAGGTTTTTCGATTTCGAAATAAGGGAGGTCCATAGGCTCTGGACCTCCCACTTTTATTACATGTTTAGTATTAGTACATAATTAAGTTAGTATAAATAGATAGAAAAACAGAAAAAAATAATTATATTAAATACAGTTATTTTTAACCCTCTTGAAAGCAAGTGTTTTAAAGAGAGACTTCCTCTGCACTTACTAGTGTGCGTGAAGTGACGCGAGGCACCACTCGCACTGAGGTAGTGAGAAGTGGACTTGTACTGAAGCAGTACAAGTCGGAAGTGTCACGATACACCTGGTAGCACTTTGTAGTCCGTTTAAGGACCACAGCTCCATCATCTAACATGGAAATGTTAGATGATAGTGGGAATACGCATCACGTTTCGCGTGATAGCGACTCCTTTCTAAGCGACATAGAAAGAGTGCGGTCGAACGAATGAGTTCGACCGTAGGGAACGATGACATATTGGCCATGCTGTCCGGTTTAAACAACGATACCCTCCATTTAGCCATCGTCAAGTTCATACAACATAAACTTGACGAGGCGAAGGATAAGGTAGCTTTGCTTAATCAGCAAGGCCCTCAACAGACAGAACTTTTGATGTTACAACAGGTACAGACCCTTAAACCTGGGATGACGTACACGCGTCGTCCAAAAACGTTAAAGATCGACGTCTCTAAGTATAGTGGAGTCGAAGAAGACTCCCTCTTGAGATGGTTTGTCGAGTTGGACGATGTCATAAAAGCACGTCACATCGTCGACGAGCAAATGCAAGTCGCAATCGCTCAATCCCATTTGGCAGGTCGTGCCAAAACTTGGGCATTCGCGCGACCCATATGTCTTTGGGTTGCTAGAGGCTTTTAACGCCCGGCTAAACAGACGTTTGAACCGCCTAGGGCTGAGTTCAGAGCTCGTTCACAGCTTTTGAAACTCAAGCAAAGCAAGCGTGATGTTTACGCATATGCCCAGCACATACGACTCTTAGCGAGTTCTATTACCAATAATGCAGTCCATGAACCCACGTTAATTACGGTGTTCATGCAAGGTCTTTAGGATGGTCCCGTAAATACCCACCTGTTCCGCTTGAAACTGGATACGCTTGAAGAAGCAATATCCGTTGCGGAACAGGAGGACTTTAGCTTGAGACAGGCTCAAGCTAGTTCGTCATCGTATCGTCCTCCAACACGACATGAGTTAGGAGGTCCAGAACCCATGGACCTCTCTTACGTCGAAAGCGAGAGACTCGCTTTTCGCGGAATAAGCGATCGCAGAAATGCCATCGCTGCCAAAAATTAGGACACTACGCTCATGAGTGTAGTGCCCTACGCCCAGCAACGAAAGGTACTGAACGTAATTTTAGACCGTATGCAATAAAACAACGGTTGCGGGTCCGACGTTGTTGCGAAATCGCAACAGCGAGGCGACCGCCAAAAAACAGTCGGTTCAGTAGACGCGCAACGCTCTAATGATCCAGCAACCTCGAGAGAATTTGCAAATCTCTTGACTAAAGTTGCTCCAGACACACAAACTCTATGTGTCTCTGCACCTGGTGATGAGGTACCCCTCATCACCTTAAAGTTAAAAGTGACAAATGATTTGTCACTTTGAGCTCAAATGGACTGCGGAGCGTCGAACAACTCATTCGGCTTTAGTCGCTAGAGGGTCGTAGGATCAAATTTGTTGATCCTTCAACGAGGACGACGGTGCGTCTAGCCACAAGCGCATCGATAACAGTGATGGAACGCAAAATGTATTTGAATACACGATAAAAGATTAACAGTATGATGAAGATTTCATCGTACTTGATTTGCATGACAAATTTGATGTCATCCTAGGTTTACCTTGGCTTAGAAAGTATGAGCCAAGGATCAGCTGGCAGCATCGATCCGTGAAGATGCCTGCCACTTGTTCATCAGATGGCCATCTGATGAACGTGTTGAAGCGTCCACAATCGTGTAGATGTACTACGAGTGAGTGCGATGGCCTCACTTGTGGTACGGTCGTTAATACAACTGCTCAAGATCAAAGTGTGATTGCCGGCGGCTGTGCTAATGCCTAGGCAGTGCCGAAGTTCCACCACTCGAAGAAGTCGAGTGGATTGAGACATGAATGTACGCCTACGGGCGACATTCAAGGAGTATACCGGTTGCCCCAAAGCGACAACACGATGATCCTAGGTCGAGTAGAGAGTCGACCGTAGATGACCCGACTATGATAGCGCAATCACACTCGGAAGACGTTGACGGAAAAGGTCCTCACGTACTCGAGGATAAATCTCCTCAAATAGTTGAAGTAACTAGACTTCAAAATCCCGAGGGATTAATCCCTCGGTTTATCCCTCGGGATTTTGAAGTCTAGTTACTTCTGCGTACTCGTCACAGAGGACGACTACGTAATCAACATTTGGTCAGCGATATTTTTTGCAGTTTACGAACGGGTTCTCAGCAGCTCATCGATGGATGAAAGTGTCCTCGATGTGAAGACTCGGATTGAAAGATACACTACTTAATCTTGGGAGTCACTCAAGACAAATCCTCTATGCGAGGATTTAACAGAATTCAGGGTTGTATTCCCTGAAGCAGTTCCATGCGAGTTGGCTAAGAATAAAGGAACTCGACATGAGATCGAGCTCAAACCGGGCTCGAAGTACTGTGTCATGAAGCAGTGGCCACTGCCTCGTGAACAAGTACTTGCGATCGACAAATTCTTTACCGATCGAGTAAAAGCAGGCCATGTGAAGGAGTCAACCCCCCCCACATAGCTCTCCGACCTTCTGTGTGCGAAAGGCCACAGGAGGGTGGCGGATAGTGCACGCATTCAACAAACTTAATGCTCCAACGGTACCGGCTCAAACGCCGATACCTACAAAAGACGTTATTATTGATAGTATGTCTAAGAGAACAATATTTTCGTCTATGGATCTGATGGATGGGTTCTATCAAATCCTTATGCATGAACGGGGCTTCCCGTACACAGCAACAAGCACTCTCAGTGGGATGCTCTGGGAATGGCTAGGGATTCCTCAGAAGCTTAGTAACGCCCCTGCAACATTCAACAGATGCGTAACGAATCTGTTGAGACCGTTGCGAGATTTCGCACCGAGTTATTTCGACGATGTATTCGTCCATTGCCGGGCCATGGACGGTAAGACGGACGTGGAAGCTCATAAAACTCACGTTCGTCAGGTTCTTACACTTATGCGAAAGCATAAGTTGTATGCAAATCTCAAGAAGTGCATATTCGCTGCAAGCGAAATACCACTTCTTGGGTGCATCGTCGGTAAACACGGCGTGCGCCCTGATCTCGAAAAGATCAAGCCAATCACCGACTGGCCAGTTCCAGTCGATGTCAAGGACTAAGAAAGTTCCTTCGTTTAGCGGCGTACTTGCACGAGTACTCACGCAATTATGCAGATATGACAATTCATCTCTCTCATCTCTTAAAAAAAGACGAAAACTGGTTTTGAAACACTGATTGTCAGCGTTCGTCTGAAGGTTTCAAGCAAAGCTTGATGCAATCGCCCATCTTGGCGATTGCAAATTAAAACAGACCATTCCATCTGGTATGTGACGCCAGCGATTTCGCAATCGGCTGCGCGTTTATGCAATACGATACAGACGGCGCAAAGCGCGTCGTCTATTACCAATCGCGTCAGGTGCAACCAGCTGAACGCAATTATCCAGTGCATGACAAGGAACTTCTTGCCATGAAATATGCATTGGCTAAATTTATGGTCTATCTCCTAGGAGATAGACCGGTCATCGTATATACGGACCATGCGTCATTACGCACGGCCGAAAATAGCACACACCTCTCGCAAAGAATAACGAGGTGGCTATCCTTCTTCGTGGAGTATAATTTTTCCATCGAATATAAACCAGGATTACTTAATGTCGTACCTGATGCGTTATCACGCCGGCCCGATTTCGAGTCAGCAGTGCACTCCAACAGTGAAATTAATCCCACTGTTGCAACACCTATTTGTAGTGTTCTGTCAACAACCTTGTTTGATGACATAAAGAAAGCCTACACAGAAGATAAGCACTTTCTATGTTTGATGGATCATTTAATGAATTCATCCGATAAATCTTTTAAAGATCTACCGGCTTTATATCGATCGTCATCCAATCAATACGCAACACGTAACGGTTTATTGTATTACACAGCCGTTACCGGCGACACCCCACGTGTCGTCGTCCCAACTCACAATGATTTGCGCTTGCGCATCATGTATGAGTGTCACGATGCTCCAACAAGTGGGCATCTTGGACGTGAGAAGACTTACCTCACAGTAAGTCGCGACTTTCACTGGCCCCGCCAGTTTCAGTTTGTGCGCAAGTACATTCGTGCTTGCGAGGTATGTCAACAGGTGAAGCCTAGCCCTTCATCCCGTGCGCCTCTTTAACCTCTACCACTTCCAGCAGAGTGTTGGCAGTCCGTATCTATGAACTTCGTCTTCGGATTTCCCGAAGACGACCACAAAAACAATGGAATCCTTGTTTTGGTAGACAGATTCAGCAAGATGGTGGATCTTGCTGCAGTACTAAAGCCGATTTCGGCTCCAAGTTGTGCCCGTGCCTTTATCGACACGGTATTCAAACGCCATGGGTTACCCCGTGAATTGGTCTCGGATAGAGATCCACGATTGACGGCGGAGTTCTGGGAATCCGTGATCCGGTCTCTCGGAACACGGCTGACTATGCCAACATCCGATCACCCAGAAACAGATGGCCAAACAGAACGCGTAAATTGCGTCCTCGAAGAGATACTTCGAGGTTACGTCCAATCGTATCCGAATCGGAGCGAGTTTTTACCGATGGTCGAATTCGCCATCAATAATTCGGTGCATGCGTCAACAACGCACACCGTTCTTCATGATTGGCTTACGCCATCCCCGCATACCCACCCAATTAGAGTGAACCTAATGCTTAAAGATGGGGGGGGACTCGCACGAGCAAAACCATTTCTGGCTCATGCTCATCACGCGTCGAATTTAACAACGACGCGAGTGATGTCGATGTAAAAGATATCGACACTGATAATGAGAATGATCTCATGGCAGTACGCACAAAGCGTACTGAAAAAGACAAAACAAATGAGTCAGCAGAAGATTTTTTGCTAACTCAAGAATCAATAATCCGTTTTGTTCAGGATTCCATTGCTAACGCAGTAGACCGACAGAAACGGAATGCAGACAAACATGGAAGAACAAATGTTCATTCATTTATAATTAATGATCTAGTGCTACTCTCTACGGTAAACCTACCTAAGCGTTTAGTCACTAATGTGGGTAGCAGTAAACTACTACCCAAGTTCATTGGGCCACTCCGTGAACTGAATCGCGGAGGCAATGCGTACACAACAGAATTGCCACGTAGAATGCAAACGCATCCTATGTTTTACTTTGGTCGGCTCCGCCCGTACCGTCAGTACACGGTTTCTCCCAAGGACGGATCTGACCACCCTTTTCAAGAATCCCTAAAAGATTCTTGTGGTCACGAACCAGATTCTCATGCTGAATCTGGAGATTCTCCTGTCGGTTCCGAAGATCCTCGAAACTGCGATAAGCTGACGACAGCTCATCACGAAGAGCGTGATATTTCCGGTCGTACTCCAACATTGAGTACGCACTCTCCGAACGGTTTTCCAACCGTTCGATATAGTGAGCCTGCATCGTCTGCTCCAACGAGTGACGCTTACCGCGCTCGTGTTCAAGACCGTCCTCCAATACATGGAGGTAGCGGTCGCGTTTGTCGACTTCGACCCTTGATCCGACACACGGTTCGGATCTATTTTTACCTCCTCCACCACAACCATTGGTCGATTTCCGCGGTGGCCAACGATTCCTTGTGGAACGTATTCAAAACCACCGTGATGTGAAGGGGCAGCGAATGAGTTATCTGGTTAACTAGCGCGGTTATTCACCTTCGCATGACAGATGGGGGCCTCGTTCCCAGCTGGTTATTGACGTTGAGGGCCTCGTCTGTTAGTATAACGAGACTCATCAGATGGATTAGAGGGTCCATTGAAAAACGCGCGCCCCTGGCGCGTGTAAATCTATTGCAAAAAACGTCAATCGCATCGGCATCTCAATAGAGATGCGAGCCCTTCCCCAGGGGGAAGAAAGGGAGTATTCATCTCCTTTCACTCGTTTCGTATTGTCGACACAACATGGACACGGGTCGCCCTACGTGAGGCATGGAAGTCCTGCCTCACGAGACGACCGGTGCAATTTTAAACCTTGCACCGGTTGGATTCGTTTCTCAAACTTAACGCGAATTGCGTTAGGACTTTGAAGCCGCATCCAATGTCTTTGACATTGGAAAAAAACGCGCTTCAGGCTTGCATTAACGAGATTTTATCTCGCTTGTTGTTGCCACTATACCATCGATGCTTAAGAAAACCATCGAGGTAAAAATCTTCCTTAGCGCAAAAGTTCTTCGCGCTGGGATCCAGGCCATGTAGCTTTGCCGCAATAAATAAAGGATATTAATTGTGAGGAGTTGTCTCTCCAGACAAGTTACTGACTAGCCGTTCGGGTAAAGCCACGGCTTTTTCTCAGGGTAAGACGAGACATTTTATTGTATGTACTCGGACACGGACCATGCGTCATTACGCACGGCCCTAAACAGTCCACACCTCTCGCAAAGAATGGCGAGGTGGCTATCCTTCTTTACGGAGAATAATTTCTTCGTAGAATATAAACTAGAACGACTTAATGTCGTCGCTAATGCGTTATCACGCTGACCCGATTTCGAGCCGGCTGTGCACTCGAGCAGTGAAAATAATCCCACTGTTGCAACACTCATTACAAGTGTTCCATCATCACCTCTGTTTGATGACATAAAAAAGCCTACACAGAAGATAAAGACCTTCTCCATTTAATCGATCATCTCATGAATTCATTTAATAAATCTTTTAAAGATTTACCGGCTTTATACCGATTGTCGTCCGATCGATACACAACCCGCAACGACTTACTGTACTACATAGCCGTTGCCAACGACATTCCACGTGTTGTCGTCCCTACTCACAATGATTTGCGCTAGCGCATCATGTATGAGTGTCACGATGCACCAACAAGTGGGCATCGTGGACATGAAAAAACTTGTCTCACAGTAAGTCGCGACTTTTACTGGTCCCGTTAGTATCACTTCGTGCGCAGGTACTTTCGTGCTTGCGAGGTATGTCGACGGATGAAGCCTAGCCCTTCATCTTTTGCACCTTTCAAAACTTTCCCACTTCCGGCAGAATGTTGGCAGTCCATATCTATGGACTTCGTCTTCGGATTTCATGAAGCCGTCACAAAAATAATGGAATCCTTGTTTTTGTAAACAGATATAGCAAGATGGTACATCTTGTTGCAGTACCAGAACTGATCCTGGCTCCGGGTTGTGCCCGTTCTTTATCGACACGGTATTCAAACGCCATGGGTTACCCCGTGAATTGGTCTCGGATAGAGATCCACGATTGACGGCGGAGTTCTGGGAATCCGTGATCCGGTCTCTCGGAACACGGCTGACTATGCCAACATCCGATCACCCAGAAACAGATGGCCAAACAGAACGCGTAAATTGCGTCCTCGAAGAGATACTTCGAGGTTACGTCCAATCGTATCCGAATCGGAGCGAGTTTTTACCGATGGTCGAATTCGCCATCAATAATTCGGTGCATGCGTCAACAACGCACACCGTTCTTCATGATTGGCTTACGCCATCCCCGCATACCCACCCAATTAGAGTGAACCTAATGCTTAAAGATGGGGGGGGGGACTCGCACGAGCAAAACCATTTCTGGCTCATGCTCATCACGCGTCGAATTTAACAACGACGCGAGTGATGTCGATGTCAAAGATATCGACACTGATAATGAGAATGATCTCATGGCAGTACGCACAAAGCGTACTGAAAAAGACAAAACAAATGAGTCAGCAGAAGATTTTTTGCTAACTCAAGAATCAATAATCCGTTTTGTTCAGGATTCCATTGCTAACGCAGTAGACCGACAGAAACGGAATGCAGACAAACATGGAAGAACAAATGTTCATTCATTTATAATTAATGATCTAGTGCTATCCTCTACGGTAAACCTACCTAAGCGTTTAGTCACTAATGTGGGTAGCAGTAAACTACTACCCAAGTTCATTGGTCTTTTCCGTGTACTGCATCGCAGAGGCAATGCGTACACAATAAAATTGCCACGTAGGATGCGTTCGCATCCTACGTTTTACGTTGGTCGGCTCCGCCCGTACCATCAGTTCGCAGCTTCTTCCGAGGACGGATTTGACCACCCTTTTCAAGAATTCCCAAACGATTCCAGTGATCGCGAACCAGATTAATATGTTGAACCTGGAGTTTCTCATGCCGGTTCCGAATATTCTCGAAACTGCGATGAGCTGACGACAGCTCATCACGAACAGCGTGATATTTCCGTTCGTACTCCAACTTGGAGTATGCACCCTTCGAACGGTCTTCCAACCGTTCGATATAGCGAGTCTGCACCGCTGCTCCAACGAGCAACGCTTGCCGCGCTCGTGATCACGTCCCTCCTCCAAATTATGGAGGAAGTGATCGATGTTTTCGATCTTCGACAATAGATCCGACACACAGTTCGGATCTAATTTTTCCTCATCCACCACAACCATTGGTAGATTCCCGCGGCAGTCAACGTTTCCTTGTGGAACGATCCAGAACCACCGTGGTGTGAAGGGGCAGCGAACGCGCAATCTTGTTCGCTGGCGCGATTATCCACCATCACATGACAGCTGGCAGCCTCGTTTCCAGCTGGTTGCTGACGTTGAGGGCATCGTCCGTCAGTATGACGAGACCCATCCGATGGTTCCGAAGGCTCATCGGAAAACACGCGCCCCTGGCACATGTAAATCGATTGCAAAACGTCAATCGCATCCCGCATCTCAATAGTGATGCGAGCCCTTCCCCGGGGCGAAGAAATTGAAAAGACATCCCCTTTTACTCTCTTCGTGCTGTTAACACAACACGGACAGGGATCACCCAACATGAGGCATGGTAGCCAAGCTTCACGTAATAACCGATGCAATTTATACTTTGCACCGGTTGGAGTTCGTTTCTCAAACTTAACGCGATTCGCGTTAAGTTTTGAAGCCAGGCTTCGCGTCTAATATCTTTGATGTTGCGAATGAACGCGGTCCAGGCTTGCATAAGCAAGACTTCATCTCGCTTGTTGTTGCCACTAAATTATGGATGCTTAAGAAAAGCATCGAAATAAAAATCTTCCTCAGCGCAAAAGTACTTCGCGCTGGGATTAAGGCCATGTAGCTTTGTCGCAATAAATAAGGGAGATTTATTGTGAGGAGTAGTCTCTCCAGACAAGCTATTAATTAGCCGTTCTGGCAAAAGCCACGGCTTCTGCTCAGGGCCGAGATGGGACATTTTATTGTCTTCACTCCCCTGAGTGGTACCACTGAAGCAGGGGTACCACAAGAACTTTTATTATTATGGCTTACGCCATCGTCATCACCTTGCACAGAAACAGGTGCAGGTGACCGTACGGGAGACGGAGCGGGCGATGAGGGATCATCCTCATCGTTGGAACCAAATAGACTATTAACTCGTCTATCAGAATGAGCTCTCTCATTCAAAGGCTCAAAATCAGCCGCCTGACGTCTATTAGGCGACTGTTCTATTTTCCCCGAGTCGGCCATTTCGTCCGACTCGCATTCGTAGTCGACCTCCAAAGAGGGGTCGTATTCACGTGGTGAATCACCACGTGCACTCACAACATCTAGTGTTGTGCTAGTGGAAGATACTACGGCAGACGGTACGTCTGCCGCATGAGATAACAATGCGTCACCCGCGGCTGCACGAACCGCAGCCGAAGGCGCAGCACTATCGTCACCCCGCATGGATTTGTTCTTCATGCGATGGAATTTAAAATGATGGTTCTGACCAATTAACATCGGTTTTAAATTAAGTCGTCACATAGTGACCACTCCATCCAATGACAGTCAGAGTGATTATCGTTTAAGGGAGGGGTGATGTAACGGGGTGTATCGTTACATGAAATTAACACTTAAAGGTTGTTAGTTAATATATTATCTAAAAGGTAGATAATATTTGGAGGATATTATTTGAAATAGTAATGTTTAGAAATCTTATCCATAAATAGGTATAGGCCACTATATCTATTTGTCCCGCAGACTAATCAACTGTAGATGTTAACAAAGAGAGAGACTTATAAGATAAAATTTAATTTCATGTTTAGAATTAGTTTATAATTAAGTTAGAGTTAACCGTTAGACAGATAAAAAGAAGAGATACTTAATTATAATGATACAGTTTTCATTTTACCCTCTTTACGCTATTTACCTTAAACGGAAGTCTTCCTCTGCACGTACTAGTGTACCTGAAATAAGGTAAGGCACCACTCGCAACTGAAGCAGTGCGAAGTGGACTAGTACTGAAGCAGTACAAGATGGAGTGCCCCGTTACACTCGGTGAACCACCTTTCTAATTCTCGCAACCTTGAGAGGAAAACTTTCAAAACTGCAGCACCTGTCTCCTGTTCAGCTTGTTCCAATGTTTGCCAACTATTAAATACTAGATCAAAGGCAGCCGTTTATTAGTTAATTAAATACCTCAAACCTAGGTGGTGGGTCTAGACAATCCCTTTAAAATTTATACTTTGGAAATTAAAAAGTTGTATACCCATGTAACACAAATATGTTTAATAATCTTTTGCAATTAACAGCTTGATTAGTGCCTAATTGCAGTGGCGCTCCGTCGGCAAAATCAATTTTTTTAATCCATCGTGTCAGCTTGTGACGCAGCAAACTTTTGTCGTCCTCACAATTCCTTGTAAAAGCATGTGGTACTTCGCGCGCGTAGAGCTTATAAAGCCCGCAGCCGTTTGTTGTTGGTGGGTTTTCATGATTATATGCCAACAATGTTTTCAATCCATAATGACTTTCTGTAAAGTTAAAAATTCGTCGCTCGGTCTGTCTTGTAATCCCTCTGTAAATTTAGCCCAACAATCCCATCTAGTTTCTCGTAATAAATCGGCGTCTTTGAGCCTGAGATGAGCACACAAATTTGCTGCTGCGTTTAGCATGATGTTTTTCGGCTTATTTGTGTCATGTGGCTCCAATCGTATAGAATTCACAGCGAGAATCGGGTACTTATAGTTCAAGTAAACTCTCGTTGCCTTTTCCACAAGATTTGAACAGCTTTAGCCTCTTGATTGCGTTCACAAGCGATATTCGCCCAAAATTGAAATAATTGATTCTCATACATCAAATATTTTATATGATCAAGTCCAAGATCAACGATTGAGGAATGCAAATTCATGCCGATCCACTGTTTTTTTTGCAGACCTAGCAAAAGTAGCTGATTGGATACGATGCCGCTCGCCGCGTATTGTAGCACTTTCTGTGGCCTTCTGAAATATTTACTTAACCAACTAAGACATTCGTTCTGCATAGTAGGCGAACTTTCCGTAATGTACAACAAATAGAGCCTTGTGGATGGTGATTTGAAGAACGCAATTCCTCGCAGCTTCTCGAGCTGTAGTAGCTCGCGGACTTGCTCCTGTGTACAATGTTTGACCCAACTATGGATCAGCTTCCTTTCCAAGTTCGCATCAACCGATATAACAGTCGGATCTCCTTCAGATTTTGCTAAAAGCGACTTTGCAAGTTCGTCCAAACCCAACGGGCCCACATCAAATTCCTTGCGCCAATTGTTTAGCCGTTCATCTTGAATACTCCTGCCAATGTCGCCACCATTTTTAAGAAGTTTACTTAGCTCCTCAGTTTCATGCGAGTAAGCCTTTTCAAGCTCCACACTCAGCTCTTGGTAATTGTTGCTAGGGTTATCATCAAGAAATCTTTTTAGCGACGGATTTTTTAAAAGGTCGGGGGCTTTTAGATCGAACTCAGCAAGCTTGGGGACGGCGTCCGCGAATAGTTCGTTCTGGCGATGTAACAAACCATTATGAGTTGAGTCCGTCATCAATTCTTTATCTGGAACATCGATAGCTTCAGCGATAGTTCTCGATTTTTTATTCTGATTTGCGTGATTTATTTTGGATTTTGAAAGCGCTGCCTCTCCATGTTCGTTATTCTCACTCCAGTAAGGTCTTTTTTTCGGAGACCGCGATAGATTTATCAGACTTGCTTCGTTAACCCCCACGTCATAGTTATCAAGATTTGTGACAGCCTTCGAAATCTCTTTCACAGCTCTTCCGGCAAGTTCTTCCATATCCTCGATAACGTTTGTATAGTCCATTCTCTCCTCGACGCGGCTCGGGGATTCTTCCATTTTGGAAGGCAAGCTAATTGCACGAGCTGCCGCAGCCCCTTCTAACGCGGCGGCTTCGAAGGATGACAGCAGGGAAGAAGCATATACGAGTGCAACAGCGTGCAAATAGGTCATAACCTTGGTAATCATTAGGCTATCTTCTTCGCTCGTAAGTTGTAAAGTGTAAATTCTGTGGCTTTTATTAAATACCGATCGACGCCTAATTGACTTTAATGAACTTTTAATCTCGTCTTTTCAGCCAATCATGCGATGCTGTCTACTTCTGTAATATCTGTAACAAAACCTAAAATAAGCCGAATAGATATCCGGATAAGTTTAAAGCAGCAGCGCTTGCGCCATTACCAGTCCGATTCCGTGCTCGGCATCTTTGCTTTCCTTCTGCCAGATCCTGCGAAATCGGCCAATGTGATCTCGCATGGTCCTGACCGCGAGTCGACAATCGGTGGTGCACTTTCGCAAGGATACCCCGACGAATGCATGAACGGAGGTGTAACGAGCTAAAGATGCCCTAATGTTACACAGTCCGTTAGGTACACTTGGTGTACTTAAGAATAAGATAAATTACTAAACTTTTTATAGTAAGTAGACCCAGCACTCGGGTGTAGTTCACCTTTGTGATCAACCCTTGTGTATGTGATGCACATGGGTGCATCCACATTAGGAGGGATGACGGCTAGCGTCATCCGTTACGCAAAGTATCAAGAAAGATACGCTTGAAATACACATTAGTGTTATCTGCCGAGATGACATTTTGATTGATGAAATTAGGTATTTATATTTAATACGATTAAATGTAAATCAGTCTGAAAAGTACTTCCGACTTGATAAGTGCGCACGAGGAGCCGGATTACCGCTCTCGTGACGACTCTTAATCAAAGTACTTAGTGTGTTGGGTGAGGTCGCTAACGCGCCCACCACAACTACCTCACTGCACGCAAGAGAAGCAGGTTAAACCGCTTCCTCGCTGTGCTAGGGTGCGTGTCTAAGTAGAGCGTGGCCGCATTTCGACGTGCCCCCCTACACTTGGTAACACTTGTAATCCTTCCCACGACCCGCATCTCTGCGTGTGTTCGTGAGGATTAGCCTTAAAATTGATTTGGCTCATTTTCCCCACCTCTCCGAACATCATCGGGAGGTGGCAGGGCTTATGGCGCAGGGACTTGGTGAACAAGCCCTGGCCAGGCTCCTGGGTAGTCCTCCTGAGCAACATGTTGCTCAGTTGGAGCAGTTTGAGGCATTTGTGCTCGGACAGCGGAGGGCCGCGTCCGAGGCACAGAGCCATGCTGTTGCGGAGTCCGTCACTCAGACTCAGGATGAGCTGAGACATGCGCAGGCTCGGAGCGAGGCTCTCAACAGGACTGTTTAGATGCTCTCTGCCTGGCCGCATCAGCCGAGGCCTATCCGGATGGACCCGCCCAAGTTCGGTGGAACTGCGGTGCACACGAATGTTCACTGGCTTTTAGCCGTGGAGCAATGCGGTGTCGCGCAGCTCATCGAGGACGACAGCCGGATGATGTCGTACGCCATGTCGCATCTGAGCGGTAAGGCCTCAGAGTGAGCTTACTCGGCGCATATGGTGGACAGAAAAGCGTTCCTTACATGGGCGTTTTTTAAGGGAAAAATTCGCTCCATGTACCAGCCGCCGAACAGCGAAGTGTTGCTTCAGGCGCGGTTTATTGGAGCGCGACAAGCGAAGCGATCTCTGCAAGAGTAAGTGCAAGAGATGAGCTCGCTGTCGGTGTCCATTATCGTAGGTCTGATCCCGGAGCAAATTAAGGTGCCCACGTTTATGAACGGACTACGGCATGGACCATCGCGTCAGGCCCTTTTCCGAAAGGTGCCGTCGACGATAGAAGAGGCAATTTAAATTGCCTTGGTTGAAGAGCAATCCTACAACAGCGCCTCGGCGACAGCTTGGTATAAGCCGTCGGCCGAGAGGATAGATGCCACTCCTATGGAGTTGGGCAATGCAGACGTGGTCTGTTATAAATGCGGTAAGCTCGGCTATATGATGGCTCGCTGCTATGCCAGGGTCCCTGCTGGGGCAAAAATGCCCAGCAAGAGGACTCCCTTCCCAAAGGGCGTTGGCAAGAACCAGCGTGCGAGACGCATGAGTTCTGCATCGACCACTGAGGGGTCGGAAAATGCAGGAGCGCAGTAGGGGCGGGATGCCCTACTGACGCGGACTCTGAAGCTACCCCTACGTTCAGAGTTGTGGAAAAAAATGAGAAGCATAGTCCCTGAGGTCTGGAAATTTCGGACCTCAACCCTACTGTTCTATAGCGCTCAAGTACGAGGCTATGACTAGGTGATGACCCTCCTAGTGGATTCAGATGCATCACCAAATTTTGTAAAACTCGCGGCCTTAAGGAAGAGACCGGCGATGTTTGAGTTGCTTTGTAAGGACGGCAAGCGAGAAGGGGCGACCGTTCGTTTAGCGAACGGCGCGATCGCTAAGTCTGAGGGAGATCAGGTAGAACTCGCTTTAGTGACTTCTCTTGTAAAGAGAAGTTCACAGTGCTACGAACGGAGAGTCCGTATGACCTCATCCTAGGCATGCCATGGTTGGCAAAGTACCAACCATGGATGGACTAGCGTACACGCACAGTTGCAAACTCTACGCAGGACAACGGAAAGGATGTGCTCCTGCGAGAAGCGTATGCAACTGATGTCGTGTCGTACACAGTTGAGGGTGCGTTGACGGGATGTCAAACGTCACCAATTCCTACCCAGCTCGTGGAGACTGAGGTAGTGAATGGACGAAGACAAGTAGTCATGCGTCCGAATGTCCTGTACAGAGCCAAAAGCCCGTGACAGTAGACGGCTAGC
Source organism: Bremia lactucae (assembly GCF_004359215.1). Classification (NCBI taxonomy): domain Eukaryota; phylum Oomycota; class Peronosporomycetes; order Peronosporales; family Peronosporaceae; genus Bremia; species Bremia lactucae. The sequence goes on along the minus strand of NC_090610.1, from coordinate 9,639,679 downwards.
TGACGAGAAGCCATGCGTCACATAAACCGGCACAGTGCCAAGAGCCTGGTGCGGTTGGAAGGGGTGCGTTAGCCAGAAGTGCAACGGCACCTGCTTCCCAGAAAAAGGTCGTGGTGACTTGAAGAACGAGTACCCGACAGATTAGGATGATCAAAGGCACGTCTAAACGAGTGACCTTTGGACCAGTCTCTAATAAAGAGGACGGGCCTTCGAACGAGGTGTTCGAGGCCGTCAAAGACGAAATTGCGGAGGCATCCTCGGTTGAGGTGCTCCGGCATGTCTTTTAATCTGCTGAGGAGATAGTTAATCTCCCGGGGATGTCGTGGGATCGGTTCCTTGCTGAATTAAAGGAAGAAAAGATCCACGAAATAGTCGCACCAGTTTCAGGAGATAACTTGGTGGACTGTTGCTCGTCGTCCACAATGGACGAGAGCGTCCTAGATTTGGACAAAAAAAGCGATTCGCTGCTCATGGCTGGGATGCCTTGAGAGATAGTCCGTTCTTTGAGATTCTGTGGAAATATCGCGACGCGTTCCCAGAAGAAGTGCCGAGCCGCCTACCAGCAGATCGGGATCGGGCACGAGATAGACCTCGAACGTGGCACCAAGTATTGTGTGACTAGGCAATGGCCGTTGTCGAAAGCACAAATCGATTATATCGATGAGGTCTTCGACAAGCGAGCCAAGGCAGGACATGTGCGTGAGAGCAAATGGCATCACTGCATCCCGACCTTTTGTGTGCGTAAAGCCACAGGTGGATGGCGCGTGGTTCATGCTGATAATAAGTTGAACACGGCGACCATACCGGCGCAAACGCCAATCCCGCGGAAAGATCTCTTGTTGAACTCCATGGGAAAGTCAACTATCTTTTCCGCGTTGGATTTGAAGGATGGCTACAATCAGGAACTCATGAGAGAGTCCGATGTAGNTTGTTGAACTCCATGGGAAAGTCAACTATCTTTTCCGCGTTGGATTTGAAGGATGGCTACTATCAGGTACTCATGAGAGAGTCCGATGTAGCCAAAACGGCAGTAAGCACCCCAAGCGGTATGCTTTGGGAGTGGCTTGTGATGCCCCAAGGTTTGAAAAACGCACCAGCGACATTCAACCGAGTGGTGGCTCACGTGATGCGTCAGCACTGTGCCTACGCGCCCCATTACTTTGACGATGTATTCGTGCATAGTAGGGCCGAGGACGGGCTGAGCGCAATAGAGTCGCACAAGCGTCATTTAGACGCTTGTGTTGCAGACTTTGAAGGACGCTTTATCGTGCGTCAACTTGCAAAAGTGCGTCATAGGGGTCCCCGAGATACCTGTGCTGGGTTGCATCGTTGGTACACATGTTGTACGAGCAGACCCAGACAAGGTAAAATCACTAAAGGAACGGCCAATTCCACGGCATGTGAAGGATTTGCGCCAGTTCCTAGGGCTTGTCCACCGCTCCGTGAGGCAAGGGTATCAGATCCTCGTATAATGGAAAGGTTACCCAAAGAGTTTTGACTCTTTGGAACCGATCGATGCCCTACGTATTGATGTGCCCGGCTTGGTGGCTGCCTATGAAAAGGAGCATTAGCTGCGGCCTCCTCGCTAGTCTCAAATGGACTAGAAGAAGTAGCGTTGTGAGAAGAAACAGGGGGTACAGTACCGCTTATGGTTTCTTTCACACGCAAGCGGGCGAAATTAATTCGCTGCGATCGCTGTTTTATGGCATCGGAATGCGGATGAATGCGGCGCAGGAATTATGGCTCGTATTGGTCGGGCGTTTCATTTGAACGTAACACGACCGGGATCGGGAAAATACGCCCAAGCGATTTTCTCTGAGCCCTCCATGATATGAAGACGCCATAATAATACTATGCGTCTACAAGAGCGCGATCTAGGAACGACGCTCTTGGCCCGTCTAAACGAGGCCATTTAGATGGAGGGGGCATCTTTGGAATGCCACCCGTCACATAGCCACGTTATAAACGACTGCCTTGTGACACCGACTGAGCACGTTCACGTGTTGTCGGCGGAGCTTTAGGCTCCGAATCCTCTATGTCAGAACCATTATGGATTATGGTCTGAGCATAAGGCGTTGTGGTTATACCCAACGGAGAAGCAGCTGCGCCTTTATGGGCAGCGTTCTCATAACCTGTCGCTGCGCTATTCAGCGTGGACGACGGGACAGCATTCGTAAATGCTGCTGTCTCCATGGTGTGAGCCATGATAGAAGTTTGGATGGGAATAATGTGCCATCGTCCTTCCTCATGAGCTCGATGCCCGCATCACTACTATGAAGTGACGGCAACGGTGTCGACTCATTGTAGTCGACAATAAGCGACGGATCAGCATCCTCACTGTTAAAGCGGAACGGATCCTTTAGCTCCGCCAACGCGACAGCAGCAGTAGCTGTCGGCGTTTCGACTAAGGCATTGGACGCGGCCGGCGAGTTAACGCAGCGCGTGCGCTTAGTGCGAGGTTGAGTGGGCGTCTTCGCAGACGACCCACCAACGTGGCCCCTTTTAGGTAGCATCTTTGGCTCCGTGTATGGAAACACAGGTCGCTAGAGTGATTGAGTGAACTAGCGGCGCGTAAAGCTGCTCGCAGTTCCTCGCTCCTCTTTGACGAATTTAAAAATGTAAATTCGTTCATTAAGGGAGGATGGTGTAACGGGCTAAAGTTGCTCTAATGTTACACAGTCACCGTTAAGTACACTTGGTGTACTTAAGGGAATGTTCAATTACTAAATAATAGTAAGTAGACCCAGCACTCGGGTGTGGCTCACATTTGTGACCAACCCTTGAGTATGTGATGCACATGGGTGCATTCATATTAGGAGGGATGACGGCTAGCGTCATCCGTTACGCGAGGTATCTAGAAAGTTACGCTCGCAATACATATTAAGTGTTATCTATAGAGATGACATTTTGATTGTTAAAAATAGGTATTTATATTTAATACGATTAAATATAAATCAGTCTGAAAAGAACTTCCGACTTGATAAGTGCGCACGAGAAGCCGGATTAACGCTCCCGTGACGACTCTTAATTAAAGTACTTATGTGTTGAGTGTGGTAGCTAACGCTCCCGTGACGACTCTTAATTAAAGTACTTATGTGTTGGGTGTGGTAGCTAACGCGCCCACCACAACTACCGCAGCCCGCAAGAGAAACAGGTTAAACCGCTTCCTCGCTGGGCTTGGGCGTGTGTCTAAGTAGAGCGTGGCCGCATTACGACGTGCCCGCCTACACACAGAAGCTACAAATTTACGACACGGAAGCGTTGAATCAGCATCTTTCACGCATACGCACCATGTTTGAACAACCTTACCTTTACCTCACTATCTGCTCTGTGACCCCCTTTCTAATTCTTGCAACCTTGAGAGAGAAACCATCTTCCAAAACTGCAGCACCTGTCTCCTGTTCAGCTTGTTTCGATGTTTGCCAAGTATTGCATACTAGATCAAAGACAGCTGACTATTAGCCAATTGAATACCTCAAACCTAGGTGGGGTAAGTCGAGCAAAAACCTGGTTGGGTCTAGACAATCCCTTTTAAATTTATACTTCGTAAATTAAAAAGTTGTAAAATTATATATTGATCTTTGGCAACTAACAGCTTGATTCGTGCCTAATTGCAGTGGCGCTCCGTCGGCAGAGCCATTTTTTTATCCATCTTGTCAGCTTGTCACGCAGCAAAATTTCGTCGTCCTCCCAATTCTTTGTAAAAGCATGTGGTACTTCGCGCGCGTAGAGCTTATAAAGCCCGCAGCCGTTTGTTGTTGGTGGGTTTTCATGATTATGTGCCAACAATTCTTTCGCAAACTATTTCAACGCTCGTTTCCCACTTGTTTTCCAATTTATAATGGCTTTCTGTAAAGTTAAAAATTCGTCTCTCGGTCTGTCTTGTAATCCCTCTGTAAATTTAGTCCAACATTGCCGCCTAGTATCTCGTAAAAAATCGTCGTCATTGAGTCTGAGATGAGTATTCAAATTTGCTGCTGCGTTTAGCATGATGTTTTTCGGCTTATTTGTGTCAAGTAGCTCCAATCGTATAGAATTCACAGCGAGAATCGGGTAATTATAGCTCAGGTAAACTGTCTTTGCCTGTTCCACCAAGATCTGAACAGCTTCAGCTTCTTGATTGCGTATACATGCGAGATTCACCCAAAATTGAAATAATTGATTCTCATACATCAAAAAGTTGATATGATTAAGTCGAAGCTCAACGAGTAAGGCACGCAATTCCACGCTTATCCACTGTTTTTTTTGTAGACCCAGCAAAAGTAGCTGATTGGATACTATGCCGCTCGCCGCGTATTGTAGCACTCTCAGTGGCCTTTGGAAATGTTTACCTAACCAACGAAGACATTCGAACTGCATAGTAGGCGAACTTTCCGTAATGTACAACAAATAGAGCCTTGTGGATGGTGATTTGAAGAACGCGATTCCTCGCAGCTTCTTGAGCTGTAGTAGCTCGCGGACTTGCTCCTGTGTTAAATGTCTGAACCAACTCTCAATCAGCTCCCTTTCCAAGTTCGCATCAACCAATATAACATCTGGACTTTTTTCTGATGCTGCTAAAAGCAATTTTGCGAGTTCGTCCAAACCCAACGGCCCAAGATCAAATTCCTTGCGCCAGTTGTTTAAACGTTCCTCTTGAAGACTCCTGCCAATGTCGCCACCATTTGTAAGAAGTTTACTTAGCTTCTCAGTTTCATGCGAGTAAGCCTTTTCAAGCTCCACACTCAGCTCTTGGTAATTGATGGTAGGGTTATCATCGAGAAATCTTTTTAGCGACGGATTTTTTAAAAGGTCGGGGGCATTTAGATCGAACTCAGCAAGCTTGGGGACGGCGTCCGCGAATAATTCGTTCTGGCGATGTAACAAAACATTATGAGTTGAGTCCGCCATCAATTCTTTATCTGGAACATCGATAGCTTCAGCGATAGTTCTCGATTTTTTATTCGCATTTGCGTGATTTATTTTGGATTTTGAAAGCGCTGCCTCTCCATGTTCGTTATTCTCACTCCAGTAAGGTCTTTTTTTCGGAGACCGCAATAGGTTTATCATACTTGCTTCGTTAACCGCCTCGTCATAGTTATCTAAATCTATGACAACCTTCGAAACCGCTTTCACAGCTTTTTCGGCTAGATCTTCCACATCCTTGATAACGTTTGTGTAGTCCATTCTCTCCTCGACGCGGCTCGGAGATTCTTCCATTTTGGAAGGCAAGCTAATTGCACGAGATGCCGCAGCCCCTTCTAACGCGGCGGCTTCGAAGGATGACAGCAGGGAAGAAGCATATACGAGTGCAACAGCGTGCAAATAGGTCATAACCTTGGTAATTATTAGTCGCTCGTAAGTTGTAAAGTGTAAATTCTGTGGCTTTTTTTAAATACCGATCGACGCCTGATTGACTTAAATTAACTTTCAATCTCGTCTTTTAAGCCAATCATGCGATGCTGTCTACTTCTCTAGTATCTGTAACAAAACCTAAAATAAGCCGATTAGATGTCCAGATAAGTTTAAAGCAGCAGCGCTTGGGCCATTACCAGTCCGATTCCGTGCTCGGCATCTTTGCTTTCCGTCTGCCAGATCCAGCGAAATCGGCCAACGTGATCTTTCATGGTCCTGACCGCGAGTCGACAATCGGTGGTGCACTTTCGCAAGGATACCCCGACGGATGCATGAACGGAAGTGTAACGGGCTAAAGTTGCCCTAATGTTACACAGTCCCCGTTAAGTTCACTTAATGTACTTAAGGGTATGGTCAATTACTAAATAATAGTAAGTAGACCCAGCACTCGGGTGTAGTTCACATTTGTGACCAACCCTTGTGTATGTGATGCACATGGGTGCATCCACATTAGGAGGGATGACGGCTAGCGTCGTCCGTTACGCAAAGTATCAAGAAAGATACGCTTGCAATACACATTAGTGTTGCAAGAGAAGCAGGTTAAACCGCTTTCTCGCTGTGCTAGGGTGCGTGTCTAAGTAGAGCGTGGCCGCATTACGACGTGCCCCCCTCCACTTGGTAGCACTTGTAATCCTTCCCACGACCCGCATCTCTGCGTGTGTTCGTGAGGATTAGCCTCAAAATTGATTAGGCTCATTTTCCCCACCTCTCCGAACATCATCGGGAGGTGGCAGGGCTTATGGCGCAGGGACTTGGTGAACAAGCCCTGGCCAGGCTCCTGGGTAGTCCTCCGGAGCAACACGTTCCTCAGTTAAAGCAGTTTGAGGCATTCGTGCTCGGACAGCGGAGGGCCGTGTCCGAGGCACAGGGCCATGCTGCTGCGGAGTCCGTCACTCAGACTCAGGATGAGCTGAGGCATGAGCAGGCTCGGAGCGAGGCTCTCAACAGGACTGTTGAGATGCTCTCTGCTCGGCCGCATCAGCCGAGGCCCATCCGGATGGACCCGCCCAAGTTCGATGGAATTGCGGTGCACACGATTGTCTACTGGCTTTAAGCCGTGGAGCAATGCGGTGTCGCCCAGCTCATCGAGGACAACAGCCGGATGGTGTCGTACGCCATGTCGCATCTGCGCGGTAAGGCCTCAGAGTGGGCTTACTCGGCGCTTATGGCGGACAGAAAGGCGTTCCCTACATGGGCGATCTTTAAGGAAAAGATTCGCGCCATGTACCAGCCGCCGAACAACGAAGTGTTGCTTCAGGCGCGGTTCTTTGGAGCGCGACAGGCGAAGTGATCTCTGCAAGAGTATGTGCAAGAGTATGTGCAAGAGTATGTGCAAGAGATGCGCTCACTGTCGGTGTCCATTACCGTAGGTCCGATTTCGGATCAGATTAAGGTGCCCACGTTTATGAACGGACTACGGCAAGGACCATCGCGACAGGCCTTTTTCAGAAAGGTGCCGTCGACGATGGAAGAGGCAATCCAAATTGCCTTGGTTGAGGAGCAATCCTACAACAGCGCCTCGGCGACAGCTTGGTATAAGCCGTCGGCCGAGAGGTCAGATGCCACTCCCATGGAGTTGGGCAATGCAGACGTAGTCTGTTTAAAATACGGCAAGCGCGGCCATATGATGGCTCGCTGCTATGCCAGGGTCCCTGCTGCGGCGAAGACGCCCAGCAAGAGGACTACGTACCCGAAGGGCAATGGCAAAAACCAGCGGGCGAAACGCATGAGTTCTGCATCGACCACTGAGGGGTCGGAAAATGCAGGAGCGCAGTAGGGGCGGGATGCCCTACTGACGCGGACTCTGAAGCTACCCCTACGTTCAGAGTTGTAGAACAAATGGGAAGCATAGTCCCTGAGGTCTAGAAATTTCGGACCTCAACCCTACTGTTCTATAGCGCTCAAGTACGAGGCTATGACAGGTGATGACCCTCCTAGTGGATTCAGATGCATCACCAAATTTTGTAAAACTCGCGGCCTTAAGGAAGAGACCGGCGATGTTTGAGTTGCTTTGTAAGGACGGCAAGCGAGAAGGGGCGACGTTCGTTTAGCGAACGGCGCGCTCGCTAAGTCTGAGGGAGATCAGGTAGAACTCGCTTTAGTGACTTATCTTGTAAAGAGAAGTTCACAGTGCTACGAACGGAGAGTCCGTATGACCTCATCCTAGGCATGCCATGGTTGGCAAAGTACCAACCATGGATGGACTAGCGTACACGCACAGTTGCAAACTCTACGCAGGACAACGGAAAGGATGTGCTCCTGCGAGAAGCGTATGCAACTGATGTCGTGTCGTACACAGTTGAGGGTGCGTTCACGGGATGTCAAACGTCACCAATTCCTACCCAGCTCGTGGAGACTGAGGTAGTGAATAGGACGATGACAAGTAGTCATGCGTCCGAATGTCCTGCACAGAGCCGAGAGCCTGTGGCAGTAGACGGCGAGCTGACAAGAAGTCATGCGTCGCATAAACCGGCACAGTGCCAAGAGCCTGGTGCGGTTGGAAGGGGTGCGTTAGCCAGGAGTGCAACGGCACCTGCTTCTCAGGAAAAGGTCGTGGTGACTCGAAGAACGAGTACCCGACAAATTAGGACGATCAAAGGCACGTCTAAACGAGTAACCTTTGGATCAGTCTCTAATAAAGAGAACGGGCCTTCGAACGAGGTGTTCGAGGCCGTCAAAGACGAAATTGCGGAGGCATCCTCAGTTGAGGTGCTCCGGCAAGTCTTTAAATCTGCCGAGGAGATAGTAAATCTCCCGGAGATATCGGTTTTTTCAAGGTTTGCCCACCCAATGTCGTGGGATCTGTACCTTGTTGAATTAAAGGAAGGAGGAAGGAAAGATACACGAATAGTCTGGAAGGAAAGATACACGAAATAGTCTCCCCAGTTCCAGGAGAGAACTTGGTGGACTGTTGCTCGTCGTCCACAATGGAAGAGAGCGTCCTAGAAACTGACAAAACGAAGCGGTTCGCTGCTCAAGGCTGGGATGCCTTGAGAGACAGTCCGTTCTTTGAGGTTCTGTGGAAACATCGCGATGTGTTCCCAGAAGAAGTGCCGAGCCGCCTTCCAGCAGGTAGGGGCATAGGGCACAAGGTAGACCTCGAACCTGGCACCAAGAATTGTGTGATCAGGCAATGGCCGTTGCCGAAAGAACAAGTCGATTACATCAATGAGTTCTTCGACAAGCGAGCCAAGGCGGGACATGAGCGTGAGAGCAAATCGCCCCACTGCAGTCCGACTTTTTCTATGGCGCATGGTTCATGCTTACAATAAGCTGAACACGGCGACCATACCGGCGCAAACGCCAATCCAGCTGAAAAATGTTTTGTTGAACTCCATGGAAAAGTCAACTATATTTTTGGAAGGATGGCTACTAGTCCTTGAGTATGTGATGTACATAGGTGCATTCACATTAGGAGGGATGACGGCTAGCATCATCCATTACTCGAGGCATCTAGAAAGATACGCTCGCAATACACATTAGTGTTATCTACAGATATGACGTTTTTGATTGGTAAATTAGGTATTAACATCTAAAACGATTAAATATAAAACAGTCTAAGAAATACTTATCACTTAGTAAGTGCGCACGAGGAGCCGGATTACGCTCCCGTGACGATACTTTACTAGAGTACTTAGTGCGTTGAGTGAGGTCGCTAAGGCGCTTACCACAACTACCTCACTGCACGCAAGAGAAGACGGTCTAACCGCTTCCTCGCTATGCTAGGGTGTGTATCTAGGTAGAGCGTGGCCGCATTAAGACGTGCCTGTCTACAGATATCATTTTATTAAAGAATAGATAAAAAGTCAGATAATCATAAGATAAATTTCTTGACGGCTACCATTTTATCTAATGTCAGTATTCGGTATTTTCATTACCAAATACACGCAGGCATAATTATAAAAATATAGAACTTTGACAGTTGATACAATAATCTCTTCACGTATCAATACATCACCACAATTTGCATCATTGAAGAGTAGTTCAAATTTTTTGAGATAAATCTACAAATCATGCATCAACGAGCCATCTGAAGCAGGTATCGATAATGTGTCTGCCAATTGGGTCTTGCCAAATAATTTGTAAGACACATCCTATCCTTCAACGACAAATTCGATAAAAAATTTAACGCTTTGCATGATTCGATTTTAGTTTATACATCTTTCAAAATATCATAATTGTAACAAGGGCACTTTTCGCTTAAAATGCTTCAGTACAAGGTCAACCATACTGATGACAATTTGAATAAGCCCCCTTATTACTGCACGTACACTGTAACAGGGCACCCTTTGCTAGTACTGACAACAGTTATAGTCAACTTGCACTGATTACAGTGAAGGTGGAGTTGCTCCGTTACTTTACGTTTAGGACGTGCTGAGAAGATTACAGGAAGCTAAGTCGTACCACCAAATGTAACGGGGCACTGCCGACATGAACTGCTTCAGTACATGTCCACTTCGCACTGTTTCAGTGCGAGGGTGCTGCACGTCACTTCACCTACACTAGTACGTGCAGAGGAAAATTCTCTTTGAAACACTTGCGTCAAAGAGGGTTAAATGTAAAACTGTATTTAATATAATTAAGTTCTTCTGTTTCTATCAAATTAACACTATTTTCATTATATACTTATACAAATATTTAATAAAGTCTTATCTGTCTCTCTGTTGGCGCGCGTCCAGTGCTAACTGGACCACGGAGAAAGTAAATATAATGGCCTATATCTATTAATGGATAAGCTTTCCGAATATTACTACGTAAAGTAATATTCTAATGTGTTAACAAACAACCTTTAAGTGGTAATTTCATGTAACGATATACCCCGTTACACACCCCTCCCTTAAACGACAATCACTCTGATTTTTATTGAATGGAGTGGTTACTATGAGTCCACTCAATTGATAACGATGTTGATTGGTCAAAACCATCATTTTTAATTTTATCCCATGGTTAACAAAACCATGCGGTATGCGAATAGTGCGGCGCCTTCGGCTGCGGTTCATGCAGCCGCGGGCGACGCATTATTGTCTCTTGAGGCTGATGCTCCGTGTGTTGTAGTATCGTTTTCTTTCGCAACTTTAAATGTTGCGGGCGCACACGGTGAGTCGCCACGTGAGTGCGACTCCTCTTTGAAGGTCGACTATGAATGCGAGTCGGACGAAATGGCCGACTCGGCGAGAGCAGAACAATTGCCTGATCGTCGTCAGGCGGCTGACTATGAGCCTTCGAATGAGGGGGCAATCAGATAGACGTGCTAATAGCGTTCGGTATAGCATGTTTGGCTAGACGATGAGGATGATTCATCATCGCACAACTGTCTCCCGTCACCCGCACTTATTTTGGTTGGTATTGATGACGATGGCGTAAGCCATCGTATTAAAAGATCTTGCGGTGTTCTGCTTCAGTGGGTACCACTCAGGAGAGCGTAGACAAAAAATTGTTTCGTTTTGCCCGAACGGCTAGTTAGTAATTTGTCTGGAGAGACTACTCCTCACAATAAATTTCCTTTCTTTATTGCGGCAAAGCTACATGGCCTTGATCCCAGCGCGAAAATCTTTCCCGCTGAGAATATGTTTTATCTCGAAGCTTTTCTTTAGCATCGATAGTTTAGTGGCAACAACAAGCGAGATAAAAGCTCGTTGATGTAAGTCTGGAACTTGTTTTTTTCGCAATGTCAAACGAATTAGACGCGAAGCCAGGCTTTCAAAGACCTAGCGGGATTCGCGTTAAGTTTGAGAAACGAACTCCAATTGGTGCAAGATTTGAATTGCATCGGTTGTCTCGTGAGACAGGACTTCTATGCCTCATGTGGGGTGATCTCTGTCTGTGTTGTGTTGGTAACACGAAAAGAGTGAGAAAGGGATGTCTTTCCGCTTTCTCCGCCCTGGCAAAAGGTTCGCATCTTTATCGACATGCGCAATGCGATTGACGTTTTGCAATCGATTTACAGGCGCCAGCGCGTGTTCTCAGATGGACCTTCTGATCCATCGGATCGTCATACCGACGGACGAGGCCCTCAACGTCAACAGCCAGCTGGAAGCGAGACTCCTGGCTGTCATGCGAAGGAGGATAACCGCGCCAGCGAACAAGATAAACTCTTTTACCTTCCTTAAAACTTCTGAAACCGTTTGCTGCCCCTTCACACCACGGTTGTTTAGAATACAATCCACAAGGAAACTTTGACCACCATATGAATCCATTAATGGTTGTGGCGGAGGAGAAAATAGATCCGACGTTTAAGTCGGATCTAGAGTCGAAGATCGACAAACTCGACCGCAACCTCCATGTAAATGAGGAGGGTCTTGATCAAGAGCGCGGTAAGCGTCACTCGTTCAAGCAGACGGTGCAGGCTCACTTTATCGAACGGTTGGAAGACCTTCGAAGAGTGCGTATTAAGTGTTGGAGCACGAACGGAAGGATCAAGATTTTCGTGATGAGCTGTCGTGAGCATATCGCGGTTTCGAGAATCTTCGGATTCGGCATGAGAATCTCCAGATTCAGCATGAGAATCTTGTTCGTGACCACAAGAATCTTTATGGTTTCTTGAAGAGGGTGGTCCGATCCGTCCTCCGAAAAAACCCGCGTACTGATGGTACGGGCGGAGCCGACCAACGTAAAACGTAGGATGCGAATGCATCCAACGTGGCAATATTATTGTGTACGCATTGCCTCTGCGATGCAGAACACGTAATGGTCCAATGAACTTGGGTTGTAGTTCACTGCTATCCACATGAGTGACTACGCGCTTAGGTAAGTTTACCAAGGAAACTAGTACTTTAAATCATTACTTTTGAATGAAAGAACATTTGCAGTTCCATGTTTGTCTGCGTTCCGTTTCTGAGGGCCCACTGCGTTTGCTGTAGGAGCCTCTACGAAACGAACTACTGATTCTCGAGCCAGTAAAATTTATCTGCTGACTCATTGTTTTGTCTTTTCCAGTGCGCTTTGTGCGCGCTGCCATGATATCTTTCTCTGTTTTGATGTCGATTGCTTTGTCATCGACATCATTCGCGTCGTTTGTAACTTCGACGCGTGATGAGCAAGAGCCAGAAATGGTTTTACTCGTGCGAGTTCCCCCCTTAAACAAGATAATTCCTGTAATTGGGTGGGTATGCGTGGATGGAGTAAGCCATTCACAAAGAACGGTGTATACGTTGTGGACGCAAGTACCGAATTGTTGATGGCGAAGTTGACTATTGGTAAAAATTCGCTCCAATTTGGATATGATTGGACGTAACCTCGAAGTATTTCTTCGAGGACGCGATTAGCGCGTTCCGTCTGACCATTGGTCTCTGGATGATCAGAAGTGACATAGTCAGCCGTGTTCGGAGAGATCGGAACACGGATTGATTAAACTCCGCGGTGAACCGTGGATCTTCATCCGAGACCAATTCACGGGGTAAACTGTGGAGTTTTAATAGCGTGTCAATAAAGACACGGCTAAGCCCGTAGCCATGATTGACTCTGGTACTGCAACAAGATGTACATCCTTGCTGAATCTGTCTACAAAAACAAGAATTCCATTATTGTGATCGTCATCGGGAAATCCGAAGACGAAGTCCATAGATACGGACTGCCAACATTCTGCCGGAAGTGGTAGAGGTTAAAGAGGTGCACGGGATAAAGAGCTAGGCTTCACCCATTGACATGCCTCGCAAGCATGAATGTACTTGCAGACGAATGTACTTGCGCATGAACTGATACTGGCGGGGCCAGTAAAAGTTGCGACTTATTGTACGATAAGTTTTCTTACGTCCACGATGCCTACTTGTTGGTGCATCGTGGCACTCATACATGATGCGCAAGCGCAATTCATTGTGAGTTGGGACGACGACACGTGGAGTGTCGCCGGCAACAGCTGTGTATTACAGTAAGCCGTTGCATATTGTGTATCGATCGGATGACGATCAATATAAAGGCGGTAAATGTTAAGAGATTTAATGGATGGAGTCATCAGATGATTCATTAAATGCAGAAGGTCTATATTTTCTGTGAAGGCTTTCTTGATGTCATCAAACAAAGTTGATGGCAGAACACTTGTAATGAGTGAGTATCATTTCACTATTGGAGTGCGCAGCCGGCTCAAAATCGGGTCGGCGTGATTACGCATCAGCGACGACATTTAGTAGTCCTGGTTTATATTCGACGGAGAAATTATTCTTCGCGAAGAAGGATAGCCACCTCGCCATTCTTTGCGAAAGGTGTGGGCTGTTTACGGCCGTGGGTAATGACGCATGATCCGTATATACGATGAACGGTCTATCTCCGAGGAGATAGACACTAAATTTAGCCAATGCATATTTCATGGCAAGGAGTTCCTTGTCATGCACTGGGTAATTGCTTTCAGCTGGTTGCAGCTGACGCGAAATCTAACAGACGACGCGCTCCGCGCGGTCTGTATTGTATTGCAATAATGCGCAGCCGATTGCGAAATCGCTGGCGTCACAGACCACATGGAATGGTCTGTCTTAATCTGTAATCGCCAAGATGGGCGATTGCATCAAGCTTTGCTTCATATTTTCAAAGGAACGCTGACAATTAGCGTTCCATAGCCATTTCTCATGTTTTTTCAAGAGACGAGAGAGATGAACTGTCATCTCTGCATAATTGCGGGAGTACTTGTGCAAGTACGCCGCTAAACCAAGGAACTTTTTAAGTCCCTTGACATCGACTGGAACTGGCTAGTCGGTGATTGCCTTGATCTTTTCGGGATTAGGGCGCACGCCGCGTTTACCGACGATGCACCCAAGAAGTGATATTTCGCTTGCAGCGAATATACACTTCTTGAGATTTGCATACAATTTATGCTTTCGCATAAGTGTAGAGCCTGACGAACGTGAGTTTTATGAACTTCCACGTCCGTGTTACCGTCCATGGCCCGGCTGTGGACGAACACCCTCGGCAAAATAACTCGATGCGAATTCTCGCACCGGTCTCAACAGATTTGTAACGCATCTGTTGAATGTTGCAGGGGCGTTACTAAGTCCCTGAGACATCACTAGCCATTCTCAGAGTATCCCACTGGGAGTGCTCACTGCTGTGTATGGGATTTCCCGTTCACGTATAAGGATTTAATAGAACCCATCCATCAGATCCATAGACAAAAAGATCGTACTCTTAAACATACCATCTATGATTACGTCTTTTCTCGGAATCGGCGTTTGAGCCGGCAATGTTGCAGCATTCAGTTTGTTGAATGCGTGCACTATCCGCCACCCTCCTGTAGCCTTTCGCACACAGAAGGTCGGAGACCTATGCGGGGAGGTTGACTTTCTTACATGGCCCGCTTTTACTCGATCGGTAAAGAATTTATCGATCGCAAGTACTTGTTCACGAGGCAGTGGCCACTGCTTCATGACACAGTACGTCAAGCCCGGTTTGAGCTCGATCTCATGTCGAGTGTCTTTATCCTTAGGCAACCCGCATGGAACTGCTTCAGGGAATACATCTCTGAATATTATTAAATCCTCGTAAAGAGATTTTCCTTGAGTGACTCCCAAGATTGAGTACTGTATTTCTCAATCCGAGTCTTCACATCGAGGACACTTTTGTGTCCATCGATGAGCTCCTGAGAATTCTTCACTCTCTGGTTACGTAATCGTCCTCTGTAACAAGTACGCAGATCTGCTTGATACCACCATGCAGATATCTCAACAACCGCTTTGGTTCTAGGGTTGGTAGTTGAGTTATCTCCGAATTTAACTTCGGAGGCGCGTACATGTCAAAATTATAAGCGCCTACTCTTGAACCGTTATTAACCAAGACATTTAATGTCTCGGTTTCTTCCTGAATTTATCCACAGACTGTCGAGGAATTTATCCCTCGGGATCTTGAAGTCTAGTTATTTCAACTATTTGAGGAGATTTCTCCTCAAGTAAGTAGGGATCTCTTCCCTCAACGTTTTCTGAGTGTGCTATCACAGTCGGGTCCTCTGCGGTCGACTCTCTACTCGACCTAGGACTATGGCGTTGCGCCTTTTAGGCAACTGGTATATTCCTTGAATTTCGTCCGCAAGGCGTGCATTCATGTCACAATTTACTCGACTTATTCGAGTGGTGGACCTTCGGCGCTGCCTGTGCATTAGCAAGCTGCCGGCAGCTGACTCCATAGGGTGATTACTCATCACACTTTGATTTTGTGTAGTCGTACTAACGACCGTACCACAAGTGAGACCATCGCAATCACTCGTAGTACATCCACACGCTTGTGGACGCTCCAAAGCGTCCAATAGATGACCATCTGATGAACAAGTGACAGGCATTTTTACGGACCGATGCTGCCAGCTGATTCTTGGCTCATATTTTTTGAGCCAAGGTAAACCTAAGATGACATTAAATTTGTTATCCAAATCCAGTACGATGTGATTATCATCGTACTGTAAATCTTTATACGTGTAGTGACATTTCACTACGCGTTTCATTACTTTTATCAATGCGCCTGTCGCTAGACGCACCGTCATCCTCGTTAGAGGGATGTCGCGCTCAACATATTTGAGCCCACGACCCTCTAGCGACTGGCGACGAATGAAGTTATTCGACGCTCCACAGTCCAATAGGGCTCCAAGTGACATATCATTTGTCACTTTTGACTTTTAAGGTGATGAGGGATACCTCATCGCCAGGTGCAGAGACACATAATGATTATGTGTCTGGAGCAACTTTAGTCAAGAGATTTGCAAATTCTCTTGATGTTGCTGGATCAGTAGGGCGTTGCGCCCCTATTGAGCCCGACCGTTTTTTTAAGGTCCGCCTCGCTGCTGTGATTTCGCAACAACGTCGGACCCGTGACCGTTGCCCTTTTTGCATTAGGTCCATATTTATGGTCAGTACCTCTCGGTACTGGGCGTGAAGCACTACGATTATTAGCATAGTGTCCTAACTTTTGACAGCGATTGCATTTTTCTGCAATCGCTTGTTGTTTGAAAAGCGAGGTCTCTCGCTTTCGATGTAAGAGAGGTCCATGTGCTCTGGACTTCCTAAATCGTGTCGTCATGGAGGACGATACGATGACGAACTAGCTTAAGCCTGTCTCAAGCTTAAAATCCTTCTATTCCGCAACGGATGTTGCTTCTTGAAGCGTATCCAGTCCCAAGCGGAACAGGTGGGTCTTTACGGGACCATCCGTAAGACCTTGCATGAACACCGTAATCAACGTGTGTTCTTGGACTATGTTATTTGTTATACAACTCGCTAAGAGTCGTATGTGCTGAAAATATGCGTGAACATCACGCTTGCCTTGCTTAAGTTTCAGAAGCTCTGAACGAGCTCTGAACTCAGCCCTTGGCGGTTCAAACGTCTGTTTGAGCCGGGCTTTAAAAGCCTATAGCGACCCAAAGACGTATGGGTCGCGCAACGTAAGGCTCAATGCCCAAGTTTTGGAGCGACCTGCCTAATCTGATTGAGCGAATGCGACTTGCATTTGCTCGTCGACGATGTGACGTGCCCTTAATGCATCGTCCAACTCGACAAACCATCTCAAGAGAGAGTCTTCTTCGACTCCCCTATACTTAGAGATGTCAATCTTTCAGGTTTCCGGACGACGCGTGTGCGTCATCCCAGGTACAGGGTTCTGTACTTGTTGTAACCTCAACAATTCTGCCTGTTGAGAGCCTTGCGGATTAAGCAAGGCTACCTTCTCCTTCGCCTCGTCATGTTCATGTGTATGAACTTGGCGATGATAAATAGAGGGCATCTTTGTCAAAATCGGACAGCATGGCCAAGATGGCATCGTTCCCTACGGTCGAACTCATTCGTTTGACCGCACTCCTTTCTATGTCACTTAGAAAGGAGTAGCTATCACGCGAAACGGACGAACTACAAAGTGCTACCAGGTGTAACGGAGCACTACTGACTTGTACTGTTTCAATAAAAGTCCACTTCGCACTGCCTCGGTGCGAGTGGTGCCTCACGTCAGTTCACGCACCTAGTACGTGCAAAGGAAGACTCTCTTTATAGCACTTGCTTAAAAGAGGTTGATAAAACCGTATTTAATATAATTAAGTTCTTCTGCTTCTGTCTATTAAGTACTAAATTAATTTTAAACTAATACAAAACATGTAATGAAGTCTTATCTGTCTTTTTCTTTTGCGTGCGTCCAGCGCTGACTGGACCGCGGAGAAAGTAGATATAATGGTGTATATCTACCAATAGATAAGCTTTTAGGAAATTACCACGTAAAGATATATTCTCCAAATATTCTCTACCTTTTAGATAATATACAATTAACAACCTTAAAGTGTTAATTTTCTTGTAACGATACACCCCGTTACACGTGTAGATCGGTTGATTCAAACTAAAATCAACCAATTAAAAGAATCACTGTCTTATCGCGTCAATATTACCAAAATTGGTAATATTGGAACTGTTAAGTCGAATTTGATAAAAGACCAAAAAATCTATTGATTTTCTCTTAAAGGAAATCGTATTTATTATTCCTCTTACCGAAAATAATATTTATGAAACGGAAACACCATTACAATGTACTTACAGGGCTTTTTAAATATGACCTGAATGCCTTTAAGAAATTACCCCGTATTCACCTAACATATGCTCCAGCGCAATTAACAAATTGACGAAATTGACAACCAGAAATAATTCGGAGTGTACTACTTCAATAGCTTTTAAATGTCAAGTAAAATTTGACGCTTACAGATTTAATTAATACATCAACATTAAATTACGTAGCATCATTGTTGTTTGTATTATCCTTTTAGTTGTCATCTGTATTGAGCTTTTCCATGCCATTTTCAAGATCTATTCTCTTTCTTGCATCGGCTCTTTTTCTTCTTTTTGCTGCCATTGTTTTTTCAACTGGGTCTATCTCTCTTTTTACAGTCTCTGATTTGCTTGTAGCTCCTTTTGCGGTTGAAGCTGTATCAGTAATCTCTTTCGCGGCTTCTTGGAACAACTTCTCGTCTTCTTTGGAGAATTTGAATAGTTTGGAGCTGGAAAACATTCTCTCCTCAGATTTCGCAGATTTGCGCAGTTCTCCAGCTTTCAGGTATCTAGCAACTGGCGCGACTGGGATTGTGTCACGCATTTCCTGCTCTATATTAGCGGCTACGAGGAAAGCACTCGAATCTCCGAGGGAAATCGCAGACACAAAAATACTGCTAATCAGGAGCATACGCACCATGTCGCTCGTTGAAATAAGAAAGAAAGAGATCTTACTGAGACGGAAGCAAAATGATAATGACTCGCTCCAATTAAAACTGTAGCGGTCTCTTGAAAACAAAAATTAAAATTAGACGAGTCATGCAATCGATTGCCACCAATGAAGTGGTGGTAGCCTTGTCGCAGTAGACCTAATGCGAAAAAGATTAGATTTTTTATGCAAGTTGTAAGGGATAGTGACGCTAACAATAGCAAGTATGAGCTAATATAACGAGACTTTCGAAAAACTCCGATCAGGTGGAAGATCCAATACCATTTATCTTGCTTGAAATAGAATGGGGGACCTGACTGTGCGGTGACCATAGGCTTTGTTAGTTTGCAGTGGCTATCGGGCAATAAATATCTTATGATAGATAAAGAGTAGACATGACAGTCCTGTTTATCATACAAGAATGTCACTGTTTAGCAATTTGTGCCTCCCCCAACCGAAGTTTCTTAAAAAAAGAACGAGCGGATAACGTGATGCGCTGGCATGCGCGAATCCACTTTTATGGACAAGACGTGAGCGGGACGACATCCTCCCGTTCCTGGACGGAGATAAAGCCTTTTAGCGTAGGACACGTGGAAATCTTGACTTTTTCGTTGCGACAAATAGAGCCGGCATCTGATTCATATAAATATGATGGCTTCTTTTTGCACGAAAATTAACGACACGTTTGCTTAACAAATAAGACAAAGCACAACATATTGAATATTTTGCAGCCAATATCACGTGCTTAGGTATTTAATAGACTCATTGCGCCATTAAGATATAAAGTAATGTCATATCGAACCATTGTACAAGCTCAACAATTGCTGTGGTCACAATATCGGAAGCAAGCCGACAACTAATCGAGATGCCGTAAAAAAAACTTCCAGCAACTTTCTTGGACTGTTCGGAAATGGATGCGACATTCATGCGTTATTTCGCATCGCAAGCATTGAGCTGGAAAAAAGTTCAGATTAATTAAGACCATGTTTTTACCACCAGCTGCAGAAACGAAATTTCAAATATATACATCACGCTCATCGATAATTGAAATCATCTGGAAGAGAAAATTGGGTATTCATGCGACGATTGAGCGACCAGATGACTTAACACCATGCGACAACACCAAAATATAGTTAGCCCCGGGAGTGATGACACAGCCATTTTAAAAAGTTGCGTTTTAACCAATATTGTGTCGACACACGCTTCACCACGAGAAATCAAAGCTCCATATATCCTTTTGCAAGGCAAACGATATTTTTACTTGCGCGTAAAGCATGAGATGCAGTTTTGAGGACAAGAAGTATCCTATAATAGCGTCATTGATATTGGAGATCCGCAAGGGAATTTTAGATTTATATGCCCGATAAACAATTTAGGCAACAATAAAAGTATTATTTTGTCCCCAATGATGCAGCAAATGAAGTGCAAGCCACTAAGTAGGAGTGAAGTATGAAAGTAGAATACCTTCACTCGTCTTTTTGGATCCTTTTGACAAATGATGTGGCTAGATTAAAACTAGACACTGTTTTATTCACGTTCGACTAGGGAAATATATTTAAACCAAATGTAATTAAATATAAACTTTATCCAATGATTGGATGCCATCTGTAGATGTGTATTCCTGCATGGCGAGCTTACTTTTTTAAATCGCAGATGATGTCTTGATCCCCTTAAATGCGAAAGCACATTAAGACACAAGGGTGGGTGTAGACAGGTGCTACTATAGCAGCCACGCTCTACTTACGCACACACCTTTAGGCACAGTGAGAAGGCGGTTTGACCGTCTTCTCACACGTGCAGTGAGATTGTTGGTGGGCCCCTAAGCGACCTCACCCAACGAGCTAAGTACTTTAGTACAAGTGTCGTCACGGAAGCGGTAATCCGTCTTCACGTGCGCACTTCTTAAGTTGAAAGTTGTAGGTGGGCAAGTCTTTATGGGGGCACGCTCTACTTAAGCACACACCCTAGCGCAGCGGAGAAGCTGTTTGACCGTCTAATTTCGTGTGCCGTGAGGTAATTGTGGTGGGCGCCTTAGCGACCTCATCCAACGCACTAGGTACTCTGGTAAACGTGTCGTCACGGGAGCGGTGATTCGACTCCTCGTGCGCACTTGATAAGTAGAAAGTAGTTTGAGACCGATTTAAATATAATCGCATTAAATATAAATTCCAATTTTTACCAAATTGAACTGTCATCTCTATTGATTACACTAATATGTTTTGCGAGCGTATCTCTATATATCTCGCGTAACGGATGACGCTAGGCGACATCCCTCCTAATGTGAATGCACCTATGTGCATCACATACACAAGGGTTGGTCACAAATGTGAACCACACTCAAGTGGTGGGTCTAATTACTTTATTTAAGAAATTGACCATCCCCTTGAGTACACCAAGTGTATTTAACGGGGACTGTGTAACATTAGGGCAACTTTAGCCAGTTACACTATCCACTCCCTTAAAGAACGAAGTTACATTTTAAACTTCGATAAAGTGGAAGGAAGAACTATGCTGCTTGACGCGCCGCTAAGTCTCTGATTCACTCTAGCGACCTCTGTTTTCATACACGGCGCCAAAGGTGCCACCTACATGGGCAACGTTGGAGGGTCGTCTGCGAAGACGCCCACTAACTCTTGCATTTAGCGCGCGCGCCGCGTTAACACGCCCTGCAGCGTCCAATGCCTTAGCTGAAACGCCGACCGCTACTGCTGCTGTCGCGTTAACGGGGCTTAAGGATTCATCCCACTTAATCAGTGAGGATGTTGATCCGTCGCTCATTGTCGACTACAATGAGTCGAGACCGTTGCCGTCACCTCAAAGTAATGATGCGGACAAGGATCTCACGAGGAAGGATGATGGCACATTATTGCCCATCCAAACTTCTATCATTGCTCATAACATGGAGACAGCAACACTTACGAATGCTGTCTCGTCGTCTGCGCTGGATAGCGCAGCGACGGTTATTGCGAGCGCTGCCCATAAAGGCGCAGCCGCTTCTCCGTTGGGTAAAACCACACCGTCTTTTGCTCAGACCATTATCCATAATGGTTCTGACATAGAGGATTCTGAGCGTAACGCTCCGCCGACGACGCGTGAATGTGCTTAGTCGCTGTCACAAGCCAGCCGTATTAAACGTGGCTGTGTGACGGGTGGCATATCACTTATGCTCCCTCTCTCTGAATGGCCTCGTGTAAACGGGACAATAGCGTCGCTCAAAAAACGCGCTTTTCTAAATGCTCAAAACTATTATGGTGTCATTAAATTATGGAAGACCCGGTCGTGTTGCGTTTAAATGAAACGCCCGACCAATACGAGGCGAAATTCTTGCGCCGCATTCATCCGCATTCCGATGCGATGATACAGCGGTCGCAGCGAATTAATATCGCCCGCTTGCGTGTGAAAGAAATCATGGGCGGTACTGTACCCCCTGTTTCTTCTCACTACGCTACTTCTGCTAGTCCATTTGAGACTAGCGAAGAGGCCTCAGCTGGTGCTCCTTTTCATAGGCAGTCACCAAGTAAATTCACCGTCTCCCTCATCTGATCGCCGCTAGACTCACAGTCGGCGTCACCATCGTCTTCTTCGACGAATGGGGGTATGAGGCTCATTTGAGTCTACATACCGTTTCAGACGACCCACTTAAAATACGGCGCGTCTTTATATACGAGGGAAGGGTGAGCCTATAATTTGAGTCACCAACCTCTATTACCACCTTAAAGGGCCCAATGAAACGGTGCAACAACTTCGTAGTACCTCCAGGTAGTACAAAAATTGCATTTTTAGGTAGGGTAGCAATACTTAATAGTACTTTTTCACCCACTTTAAAGCGTTCGTTAATTTTGAGACCATTTCGGTCAGCATATTCTTTTTGCTTGTCCTGTGCGCTTGCCATCTCGTCACGGACTTTTCGTGTGATGGCTAATCGCTTAATCAAAAAGCGTTGAGCCTCGCTCACGCTTTTAGCATCAAACTCGCCTATGATACCGCCGAGAGGTCGGTCATAGGACGTAGTTTTATTGACCACTGCTAAACTGGCAGGGTCACTAGGGAAAGTTCATGTCTTTAAGCTGATAGTGTAATGGGGCACACATCGGTTGGAGAACCGTTGTTGTGGTACATTTACTAAATGGGTAAAATACCCTTTATCTAATTTTAAAATAGTTAGTTGCTTAAATCCCATTAAATATGGGCAATAATTATGTGGTCGCCGCCAGATATAAATCTGGGGCCGAAATCTATTTTAAATTAGCTAGGGTAAGGTTTTTAGATTTAAATAATTAAATAAAGTGCAGTTCCTCATTGATCTTAAAGCGTTAAGTGCCTTCCTAAGGCTTGCGCATTGATTTGTAAGAGATAGAAGCCTTTCTAAGGTATATCCTCTTGGGCACTAGTTGCCACTTGGCTTTACGAACCCCTGAATCCCTTGAACTAGGATTCCTTAAGCTTTAATAGCATGTACGACTCCCAGAGTTGTTAAACCCATAAGCTCAATAGAACTAAGTGACTCTCTGAGTCTGAGAGTCTTTCTCTGACTTTAGGAGCGTGATAGCTCCGCTACACCTGGTAGCACTCGTAGTCAACCTACGCCTGAGTCTTTACAAGACTTATTTTTTACGACAGTGAAAGAGGTTCCAGAATTGTCAGAAGCGCAACGCGCCGCTTATGACAAGCTCAAAATCTTATTCGGGCTTGAGCACGTGGAATTTATTATTTCCCAGGGACCAGAGGTCCTGCATGCAAGGCTTGAAGCTTTCATGCGGTACAAAGCCTCCCTGATCGGTCAGGTACAGGACCCTTTAGCGGCATCTATGCCTACCCGGTACATCTCCGTACCTGACTCAGAGCCGAGGGCTCGCCCTCTAACTGTAAATGTAAAAAAAAATGAGGGAAAAGAGGGAGAAAATCTCCCTTTTTGAATTGAGCAAATGGAAATGTCCATTGATTACGTCTTGTTCTTACCAGAAAGGCAAATGTGGCTATGGCCATGTCCAAACTTGGAGGTAGAGCCATAGAGTGGGCATTAATGTGCAGCACATCCATAAACGACGCTTTCCCCTCATGGGATTCGCTGAAACAGCAAGTGACCAGCATGTTTGCACCGCCTGATCAGGCTTTTTGCATGCGAGCACGACTCCTAGCGACTCGGCAGGGTAAAAGAACCCTGGGGGTCTTTGTCCAGGAGTTGAGAACTCTCATTGCATCTATGCATCAAGACCCGGTGCAAGAGGCAATTGTAGTGACCTTTTTTATGGGGGGTCTCAATGAAGGCATTGCCCGGACGGAATTGTTCCGATCTCATCCGGCTACGTTCGAAGAGGCAGTTGCCATAGCGCTACGCGCCGACTTTGACTTTAAGTCTGCCCGCGTTAGCACGCCTGTTTACCGAACAAGCTCTTCGAGCACATGGGTTCCGTCTAATAGAGCGGAACCTATGTTTATAAGCCTCGTTGAGGAAGGAGAAGAGGCTCTTCAAGCTGTGGAACAGCATAAGACCATCCGTAGATGTTATGTGCGCGAATGCACGAAACATTTACGCCCTGCCTGCCCACTTCGAAATTTGCGTAAAGCCCGAAAGAGCTCCAACTCCGACCTATACCAGAGATCTGGTACGGTGCGGGGAAACGTCGATACCCAGTAGATGCGGGGCGCCCTTCTGGGGAAGACCTAGGCTCGGTTAAACCTCAAGGAGGTGAGAATAAATAGAACCTTGCCCCAATTAGCTTGGTGCTCATTTCGATTGTAAAGGGCTTTGGTAAGCCGTGGTCAATTTTAATTGACTCAGGAGTGTCTTGCAATTATGCTCGACGCCTTTCTATTGAGGGAAATCAACAATACGTGGAGGTACTTAGAGCGCATGGAGATAATACAATAACACTGTTTGCTTAGGGACAGGGACTCGGGTCACTGTTCCCAAAGTTCCATTGAACTTAGGTATAAAGTTTCTGGACTTTGACAGTATGGAACGCTGTCTCGTCCTTGATTTGGATTCGAGATATGATCTCATTTGTTGCCTAGCAAAGGTGGGTCCATGACTCTCCAAAACTTTGCTAGGAATATTGCGCGTGGCGCCTAAGGTCTTAGACTTCCAATTGATCCACGGTCAGGGGAGTGAAGACAGTAAAATGTCTCATCTCGCCCCTGAAAAGAAGCCGTGGCTTTTGCCAGAAAGGCTTATCAATAGCTTGTCTGGAGAAGCTACTCCTCACAATAAATATTACTAATTCGGTTCATGATGTTCTAGCCAGGCCATACCAAGAATGAGTCTGTCACTGTTTTAGACATTGGCATGTCTGAGTTAATAAACTCTAATGTTAAAAACATTAATTTTGAGCCCGACTGAGCAGAAATAAGTAAAACGGCACGTACTTCGTCGAGTAACACTCGCTATACTAACGATTCACTAAATGCTGAAAGCAGCGTGCAATATCCCTGAGATACGTGGAGTGGCACGTCTAAGTCCACCGAGTATGGTCGGCCGAGGTGGCACCATCCTAAGTGTCAATAGTGACACTATTGGCGGTTCGCCAGGGCATTTTGGGTCAAATCCTCCTAATGCACGTGAGGCGACACGTAAACGTTCGCTGGATAAGGAAGTTGAGTTTTTTAACTCTTTATCGGATGTCAAATTAGACACCATGTCTTGTATAGAACCAATACAGGCTGAAAACCCTGGGGACGTGAATGTCCCGGCCTCTAAAAGGCGTATTGTCTTCATCTTCACTCCAAGACAGGATGGACACGAAGCGTGTATACCCTCACAAAGTGATACGAGTGAGCAAGTACATACGCTTGTAAATGGCGTAACCGGTAACATTGAGGGGGAAGTAAGCCTTGCGGCAATCCTCTCGTTACATGCTCTTTTAGAGCTAGACGAAATGTCTATTGATGAGTGCGGTCGAGTCTTAAAAACTGGTGACTTATCTGAAATGATGGTCATTCGACCTATGGTTGAGTTAAACTCATCGTCACTTCTAGACGAAGCTGTCCTGGATGACACAAAAGGTGCACTTTGTGCGCGAAATGGGTCACCGATCCTGGAAGATCCTACGGATCCTTTTTATTCCTTAATTAAGGAATTCCAAGATAAGGTATGTAATAACCCACCATCTGTTTTAGCTCCGGATAGAAGTGTTCATCATGAAATTGACTTAGTAATGGGAACCAAATACTGTGTCACAAGAACAATGGCTTTTACCAAAGGAGCAGTGTGACGTCATTGACGATTTCTTCCATGCAAAGCACGAGGCTGAAATGTTACGAGAGAACAAATCTCCTCATTCGACACCGACATTTTTGTGTCAAAAAGCCAAATGGTAAATGGCGCATTGTACATGCTTATAATAAGCTTAAGGCTGCCACTATACCAGCCCAAACCCCCATTCCTAGAAAAGATGTTCTTTAGAACAATATGGTGGGATGTACAATGTACAGTGCATTGGACTTAGTCAATGGTTACTACCAAGTGCTTATGCGAGCTAGTGATATCCCGCTTACAGCGGTTAGCACCCAAAGCGGCATGTAATGGGAGTGGCTGGTTTTCCACAATGGCTTTCCAACGCCCCGGCAACATTTAATCGTCTAGTGACGCAACTGTTTCGCCCTCATCGAGGTTATGCACAGACTTATTTCGATGACATTTTTGTCCATAGTCGTGCGGAGCAGGGTCGGTCGGATATGGAAAACCATTTAGACCATTTGCGAGCAGTGCTCGAATGCATGCGCACAAAAAAATTGTATGCCAATGCATCTAAATGCATTTTTGGCGCAGACGAAATTCCTTCTTTAGAAAACTTCATTGGAAAGCGATGCCTTAGAGCGATTCCGCTAAGGTAAAAGCCATAGTAGATTGGCCGGTTCCTAAAAACCAAAAGGATTTGCTTAAGTGGTTGGGTCTCGCCAATTATTTACACAAATATAGCAAAAATTACGCTGATATGGCTAGGCCATTATCTAAACTCCTAAAGAAAGATATAGAATGGTGCTGGACTAGCACCGAAAATAATGCTTTTCGAGCAGTTAAGGGTAGTCTTATCCATGCCCCGATTCTGGTACTGCCAAACCCAAATTGGCCTTTCAGTATCGTCTTTGACGCATCAGATTTTGCCATTGGCAGTGCTCTGTTACAAACAGATGTTGATGGGCATCAACGTGTTATTGCGTTCGAGTCTAAAAAGCTTAAAGCTGCGGAAAAGAACTACCCAGTTCATGACAAAGAGTTCCTTGTTATGAAGTATGCTCTCGTCAAATTCAGAGGTCATCCACTCGGCTCTAAGCCGTTTGTGATTTTTACAGATCACACATCATTGCGCACGGCGACTAAGTCGCCCCATCTCTCACAGAAAATGGCCCGATAACTATCTTTTTTTGCGGAATCCAACTTCGTGGTGAAGTATAAGCCCGGCAAGCAAAATGCTTTGGCCGACGCGTTATCACGCAGGCCGGATTATGAGATTCTCATTCAACGACTATCTCGTCACCTATTCCTGAATTAATCAGTTCGGCTTACGCCAAGGATAAACAGTGTGCAGCTCTGCTACGAGCGTTATAGGACTCAAATTGGGTATTAAATTGGCGGCACGTTTGCGTGCAAGGTTACATCGATTTCTATCGATAACAACCTGTTGCACAAACATCGCGGACCCTCCGCGTGTCATTGTTCCTCATGATGAGGAGGTGAAGTACCGGATCCAATATGAGGCACACGATACTGTCCTTGGTGGTCATCTCGCTTGAGAAAAGACCTACGGCTTCATAGGCCAGAGTCGGTGGCCCAAACTTTAAAAATGGGTCAGCACATATATTCGCACATGCGAAACGTGCCAACGGATTAAACCCTCGACACATGCTGCTGCGCCACTGGCGAGTCTTCCCGTCCCCATAGGATTGTGGGAGTCCATTAGTATGGATTTCGTCTTTGGGCTACCGAAAGATTCAGCCGGTAACTCCGGTATAGTGGTCTTTGTTGACCGTTTGAGCAAAATGGCTTACTAAGCAGCCGTGCCAGATTCCATTGATGGAGACGGTACAGCTAAGCTGTTCATCGATCGCGTGTTTCGAAAACATGGTTTGCCAGTGGCAATTATCTCTGATCGGGATCCCCGATTTTACGGGTAAATCTGGAAATCAATTTTCCGAGTGCTTATAACCAGATTGGAGATGTCCACTGCGGACCATCCACAGACCGATGGTCGAACTGAACTTGTCAATCGCGTCATTGAAGACGTTTAACGCAGCGTGTGTGCTCAGACACCAAAGCGCTGGAGCTCAATGCTCCCAGTAGTGGAGTTTGCGTTCAATGACGCTGTTCATGCCTCTACAGGCTATACTGTGTTCTATGTAAACGGTCTTACCAACCGCGCGTTCCATTAACGATACCACTGCAGGGTTAAGGGCTTGGTGGGGGAGAATCGGCCGATAGGCTTGCTGATATCAGCCCTGTTACCGTTCGGAAACAAGTAAGCGAGTTTCTCGCGACGCGATTTAGTATCTTAAGACATGTAAGAGATACGATGGCTGATAGCCAAGACAAACAAAAACAAGAAGCAGATGCCAAAAGCAGAAACTGTATTAATTCGTATATGGTCGGAGACCGAGTTTTACTAAACGCTAAGAACCTACCTACCAACTTGGTATCCGCGGTCTTCAAGACCAAATTTCGCCCGCGCTTTATTGGACCATTTACGTTCGTGGCCAAGAAGGGCCTAGCTTATACGCTAAACCTTCCCAACAAGCTGCGTACACATCCAGTGTTTTACGTTGGCTTGCTTTAGCCATATCGGGACCCTTCCCACTTGGACTTGAAGGCGCTTGCGCCGAGACAGGCGGTCGTGCCGCAGATTGTTGCATCCTCACCAGGATATCCAACTGGCCCTCTTTACGTGGTAAAAGCGATTTCGGCGAAAGACGCCCGAACCGCCTCAAAAGAGCTCCCAACCCGAGCAAGGACCTCACGAAGAAGTTGCACCTCGTGTCGTTGAGCATCAAATGCTTCCGCCGAAATTTCGGCCCCCTCCCGCACCGCTTGATGCGCGGGGAAACCTTCAGTTTCATGTGGAGAAACTTTTAAAGCGACGTCGTCGTGAGGGTCAATACTAGTATCTGGTGAAGTGGCTAGGGTAACCCTCTTCCAAAAACTCTTGGGAGTTCGAGGTACCTCTTCGGCAAGATTGCCCGTACAACGTTGACATTTTTGAGCTCCAAGCTGAGGGTCAACTCGCGTCAAACGTCGCTTCCCACTACTAAACGTGGGATTAGGTGGATCTAAAGCCTCAGTGCGGCTTCGATCCTTGGTTGTACGGTCAACCGTAGCACTGAAATATCGGCTAGCCTTACTTCGTTTTGTGGCATAAATGCTGAACGTAACTGGCCTTTGGCCTAAAGCTTAGCGAAGTCGAAGCGAAGCTTCACCTTAATCCGCAGACTCTCTGATATTCCAGATATTACGGAGTTTGCGGGCCCGGTGAACCCAGTTCTCAAATGAGACTTCGTTTTCACTCCTTGTTTCGTTTGGAAACAAAACGATCAGAATCTTTCTCATGCAGGTCACCGAAGCCCCACAAGCTTGATCACGTAAACGCGTCAGATACTGGCTTCGCGTCATTACCTTCGGCGTAAGGTAATGCTCATGAAGAGCGTCGCGGGCAGCGATCTCCTCCGGCGTCCTCGCCGGGTCACCAGTGATCCAGGGGAAGGGCTCGCATCTCTATCGAGATGCGCGATGAGATTGACGTTTTGCCATCGATTTACAGGCGCCAGAGGCGCGTGTTTTCTGATAGACCTTATGATCCATTGGATGGGTCTCGTCATACTGACGGACGAGGCTCTCAACGTCAACAACCAGCTGGGAACGAGGCTCCCTGCTGTCATGTGAAGGTTGTAAACCGCACCAGCGAACAAGATAACTTGTTCGCTACCCCTTCACATCACGGAGTATACGTTCCACAAGGAAACGTTGACAGCCTTGGAAATTCACCAATGGTTGTGGCGGAGGAGTGAAAATTAAATCCGACCCATGTGTCGGATCTAGTGTCGATGGTCGACAAACTCGATCGCTTCCTCCATGATTTGGAGGAGGGACTTGACCACGAGCGCGGTAAGCGTCGCTCGTTGGAGCAGACGGTGCAGGCTCACCATATCGAGCGGTTGGAAGACCGTTCGAAGAGTGCGTACTCCTTGTTGGAGTACGAGCGGAAGTATCATGCTGTCCGCGATGAGCTGTCGTCAGCTCATCGTAGCTTCGAGGATCTTCGAAACCGGCCTGAGAAACTTCAGGTTCAACATGAAAATCTGGTTCGCGATCACAATAATCTTTTGGGTATTCTTGTAAAGAGTGGTCAAATCCGTCCTCGGAAGAAGCCGCGTACTGATGGTACGGCCGGAGCCGACCAACGTAAAACGTAGGATGCGTTCGCATCCTACGTCGCAATTCTATTGTGTACGCATTGCCTCTTCGATGCAGTACACGGAAAGGCCCAATGAACTTGGGTAGTAGTTTAATGCTACCCACATTAGTGACTAATCGTTTAGGTAAGTTTACCGTAGAGAGTAGCACTAGATCATTAATTTGAATGAATTAACATTTGCTCTTCCATGTTTGTCTGCATTCCATTTCTGTCGGTCCACTGCGTTAGCAATAGAATCCTGAACGAAACGGATAATTGATTCTCGAGTTAGCAGAAACTCTTCCGCTAACTCATTTGTTTTGTCTTTTTCAGTACGCTTAGTGCGTACTGCCATGAGATCAATCTCATTTTCGATGTCGTTTTCTTCGACATTGACATCACTCGCGTCGTTGTTATTTTCGACGCGTGTTGAGCATGAGCCAGAATTGGTTTTGCTCCTGCGAGTCCCCCCCCCTTAGACTAGAGGATCCCTCTAATTGGGTCGGTATGCGAGGATGGCGTAAGCCATTCACAAAGAACGGTGTATGCGTTGTAGACGCATGCACCGAATTATTGATGGCGAATTCGACCATCGGTAAAAACTCGCTCCAATTCGGATACGATTGGACGTAACCTCGAAGTATCTCTTCGAGGACGCTGTTTGATTATCCGTTTCTGGGTGATCGGATGTTGACATAGTCAGCCGTGTTCCGAGAGATCAGAATACGGATTGCCAAACTCCGCCGATAACGGTGGATCTCTATCCGAGACCAGTTCACGGAGTAAACCGTGGAATTTGAATACCGTGTCGATAAAGACACGGGCACAACCCGGAGCCGTAATCGACTCTGGTACCGCAGCAAGGTGCACCATCTTGCTGAATCTGTCTACAAAAACAAGGATTCCATTATTTTTGTGGTCGTTTTCGGGAAATCCGAAGACGAAGTCCACAGATACGGACTGCCAACACTCTGCTGGAAGTTGTAGAGGTTGGAGAGGTGCACGGGATGAAGGGCTGGGCTTCACCCGTTGACATACTTCGCAAGCACGAACGTACTTGCGCATAAACTGATACTGGCGGG
The DNA here is from genome assembly GCF_004359215.1 of Bremia lactucae. Lineage (NCBI taxonomy): Eukaryota > Oomycota > Peronosporomycetes > Peronosporales > Peronosporaceae > Bremia > Bremia lactucae. Next base: position 9,608,682 of record NC_090610.1, on the reverse strand, counting down.
GCCAATAAAAGTCGCGACTTACTGTGAGTTAAGTTTTCTCACGTCCACGATGCCCAGTTATTGGTGCATCGTGACGCTCATACATGATGCGCAAGCGCAAATCATTGGGATTTGGGATGGAGTGTCGCCTGCAAGGGCTGTGAAATACAATATGCCGTTGCGTGTTGTGTATCGATCGGATGACGATCGATATAAAGCCGGTAAATATTAAAAAAGTATTATCGGATGCATTTATCTGATAATCCAATAAACGCAACGGACCCTTATCTTCTTCGTAGGCTTTTTTTTAAGTCATCAAACAAGGTTGATGACAGAACACTTGAAATGAGTGTTGCAACAGTGGGATTATTTTCACTGTTGGAACGCGCAGCCGGCTCGAAATCGGGTCGGCATGGAATGGTCTGTCTTGATCTGCAATCGCGAAGATGGGCGATTGCATCAAGCTTTGCTTGATACCTTCGAAGGAATGCCGACAATCGGCGATCCATAGCGTTTTATCGTCTTTTTTTCAAAGACAAGAGAGATGAACTGTCATCTCGGCATAATTGCGGAAGTACTTATGCAAATACGCAGGAACTTTCTAAGTCCCTTGACATCGACTGGAACTGGCTAGTCGGTGATTGCCTTGATCTTTTCGGGATTAGGGCGCACGCCGCGTTTACCGACGATGCACCCAAGAAGTGATATTTCGCTTGCAGCGAATATACACTTCTTGAGATTTGCATACAATTTATGCTTTCGCATAAGTGTAGAGCCTGACGAACGTGAGTTTTATGAACTTCCACGTCCGTGTTACCGTCCATGGCCCGGCTGTGGACGAACACCCTCGGCAAAATAACTCGATGCGAATTCTCGCACCGGTCTCAACAGATTTGTAACGCATCTGTTGAATGTTGCAGGGGCGTTACTAAGTCCCTGATACATCACTAGCCATTCCCAGAGTATCCCACTGGGAGTGCTCACTGCTGTGTATGGGATTTCCCGTTCACGTATAAGGATTTGATAGAACCCATCCATCAGATCCATAGATAAAAAGATCGTACTCTTAGACATACCATCTATGATTACGTCTTTTCTCGGAATCGGCGTTTGAGCCGGCAATGTTGCAGCATTCAGTTTGTTGATTGCGTGCACTATCCGCCACCCTCCTGTAGCCTTTCACACACAAAAGGTCGGAGACCTATGCGGGGAGGTTGACTTTCTTACATGGCCCGCTTTTACTCGATCGGTAAAGAATTTATCGATCGCAAGTACTTGTTCACGAGGCGGTGGCCACTGCTTCATGACACAGTACGTCAAGCCCGGTTTGAGCTCGATCTCATGTCGAGTGTCTTTATCCTTAGGCAACCCGCATGGAACTGCTTCAGGGAATACATCACTGAATATTATTAAATCCTCGTATAGAGATTTCCCTTGAGTGACTCCCAAGATTGAGTAGTGTATCTTTCAATCCGAGCCTTCACATCGAGGACACTTTTGTGTCCATCGATGAGCTCCTGAGAATTCTTCGCTCTCTGGTTACGTAATCGTCCTCTGTAACAAGTACGCAGATCTGCTTGATTTTACCACCATGCAGATATCTCAACAACCGCTTTGGTTCTAGGGTTGGTAGTTGAGTTATCTCCGAAGTTAACTTCGGAGGCGCGTACATATCAAAATTATAATCGCCTACTCTTGAACCGTTATTAACCAAGACATTTAATGTCTCGGTTTCTTCCTGAATTTATCCACAGACTGTCGAGGAATTAATCCCTTCGGGATCTTGAAGTCTAGTTATTTCAACTATTTGAGGAGATTTCTCCTCAAGTAAGTAGGGATCTCTTCCCTCAACGTTTTCTGAGTGTGCTATCACAGTCGGGTCCTCTGCGGTCTACTCTCTACTCGACCTAGGATTATGGCGTTGCGCCTTTTAGGCAACTGGTATATTCCTTGAATTTCGTCCGCAAGGCGTGCATTCATGTCACAATTTACTCGACTTATTCGAGTGGTGGTCCTTCGGCGCTGCCTGTGCATTAGCAAGCTGCCGGCAGCTGACTCCATAGGGTGATTACTCATCACACTTTGATTTTGTGTAGTCGTACTAACGACCGTACCACAAGTGAGACCATCGCAATCACTCGTAGTACATCCACACGCTTGTGGACGCTCCAAGACGTTTATCATATGGCGATCTGATGAACAAGTGGCAGGCATCGCTTTGGATCGATGCTGCCAGCTGATCCTTGGCTCATATTTTCTTAGCCAGGGCAAACCTAGAATGACATCAAATTTGTCATCCAAACCAGTACAATGAAATCATCATCACACTGTAATTCTTTAACTTGTAGTAAAATTTCACCAAGTGTTTCATAACTGTTATCGATGCGCCTGTCGCTAGACGCACCGTCATTCTCGTTTGAAGGATGTCGCGCTCAATATATTTGATCCTACGACCCTCTAGCGACTGTCGACGAAAATTGTTATTCGACGCCCCACAGTCCACTAGGGCTCTAAGTAACAAACCATTTGTCACTTTTAACTTCAAGGTGTGGGGGGTATCACATCGCCAGGTGCAGAGACACATAATGATTGCGTCTTGAGGTTGCTAAATCAGCAAGCGTTGCGCCCCTACTGACCCCGACCGTTTTTTTGCGGTTCGCCTCGTTGTTGCGATTTCGCAACAACGTCGGACCCGCGACCGTTGACCTTTTTGGCATTCATTCCAAAATTACGTTCAGTGCCTCTCGGTATTGGGCGTGGGGCACTACACTCATGAGCGTAGTGACCAAACATTGACCGCGATTGCAATTCTGCAATCACTTGTTGTTCGAAAAGCGAGGTCTCTCGCTTTCGACATAAGAGGTCCATAGATTCTGGACCTCCAAGCTCGTGTCGTCTTGGAGGACGATACGATGACGAACTAGCTTAAGCCTGTCTCAAGTTAAAGTCCTCCTGTTCCGCAACGGATATTGCTTCTTCAAGCGTATCCAGTTCCAAGCGGAACAGGTGGGTCTTTACGGGACCATCCGTAAGACCTTGCATGAATACCGTAATCAACGTGTGTTCACGGACTGGGTTATTTGCAATACAACTCGCTAAGAGTCGTATATGCTGGGCATATGCGTGAACATCACGCTTGCCTTCCTTGAGTTTCGAAAAGCTCTGATCGAGCTCTGAATTCATCTCAAGTCGGTTCAAACGTCTGTGTGAGCCGGGCTTTAAAAGCCTCTAGCGACCCAAAGACATATGGGTTGCGCAACGTAAGGCCTAGTGCCCAAGTTATGGCACGACCTGCCAGATTTGACTGAGCAAATGCGACTTGCATTTGCTCGTCGACGATGTGACATGCCCTTATGGCATCGTTCAACTCGACAAACCATCTTAAGAGGGAGTCTTCTTTGACTCCCCTATACTTAAAGATGTCAATTCTCAAAGCTTCGGTTGGACGCGTGTGCGTCATCACAGGTACAGAAGTCTGTACCTGCTGTAAACTCAACAGTTCTGCCTGTTGAGAGCCTTGCTGATTAAGCAAGGCTACCTTCTCCTTCTCCTTCGCCTCGTCAAGTTCATGTTGTATGAATTTGGAAATGGCTGATTGGAGGGCATCTCTGTCCAAACAGGACAGCATTGCCAAGATGACATCGTTTCCTACGGTCGATCTCATTCGTTCGACCGCACTCCTTTCTATGTCTCTTAGAATGGAGTAGCTATCACGCGAAACGTGATGCATATTTTATTATCATCTAACATGTCCATGTTAGATGATAGAACTGTGGTCCTAGGTCGGACTACAAAGTGCTACCAGGTTTAACGGGGCACTGCCGACTTGTACTGCTTCAGTACGAGGCCACTTCGGACTGCTTCTGTGCGAGTGGTGCCTCACGTCACTTCACGTATACTAGTAGGAATACTCTCTTTAAAACAGTTGCTTAAATGAGGTTTAAAAGTAAACTGTATTTAATATAGTTAAATTCTTCTGTTTCTATTTATTTAGTAGAAACTAAACTATATACTAATACAAAATATGTAATAAAGTCTCATCTGTCTCTCTTTGCGCGCGTCCAGCGCTGACTGGACCGCGAAGCAAGTAGAAATAATGGCCTATATCTACCAATGTATAAGCTTTCTGAAGATTACTTTGCAAAGTATTATTCTCCAAATATTCTCTACTTTTTGGATGATATATTAATTCGCATCCTTTAAGTGTTAATTTCATGTAATGATACACCCCGTTACACCAAAGGTTAATTCTATCATCGAAAATACATAATAAAAAGACCAAAAACAGGCTTAGAAACAGAGAAAACGTAAAACTGTAATAATATATTAAGTTTTCACGTAACGATCTCCTATCAACTACTGACTTTATTAAATTCATTTTAGCTATTTATTGCACCTACTTGCGCACCGCACAATCGTGTCTTATAACGGTTGGCGAGGTTGATGTATAAACGTAAATCAAACAATTAATAGAACTAATGTCTTATTTGGTCACTATTACCAAATTTGGTAATATTGGAGCTATTAAGTCAAAATGAATAAAGATATTAATGTTGTACTTCTTCATTATTTTCGCTCATTGGAAATAATATTTATTATTTTTTTTTACAGCAAATTTTATTTATGTAACAGGACACCCCGTTACATCATTCATCCATTAAACCAACAGTCACAATAGTGACTGATGTGGAGTGACAGGAAAGAACTATCATGTCTTCCCCTGTAGTTTGCATTATTGGTTTCTTATCTTAATATCCAAATTTATTGCATTACTGATTTTTACTCAGAAAATAATATGTCGTCTAATAAGTCCATGCGCGTAGCCCGTGAGGCCGCAAAGCTGACAGCTGCATGGATCAGTGCAGCTGTTGGTAATGCACATGATTTAGTAGACGCTTATGCGTCTACTGCGGGGAATACGTCACCTCCTACTCCCTTTGGAAGTGTCATCTGTTCATGCCATTGCATGTGACGGTGACAAGTCACCTGCTACACCAATTGTATGTGACTTGCCCAAGTCAACGTCATCGCCCGACTCAGTGAGAACTGCAAAAGCCGCCGGATAATCCGGGCCGCGTCGATTAAAGCTTCAGGCTCTAACGTGACAGCCAAAATGGGACATGAAGAGCTTGTTCGACTAGTCGGACCTCTTTGGTGGGGAGTCATCTCATGATGATTCCGACAACTCTTGTGATGTTAGTATGCGTCACCAGGAACAAAGTGATCATGAAGGGAAGAATGCTGCTTATGGTGCTAGTTTGCATCACCAGTAAAGGAGTGATTCTAAGGATCGCTCCGAGAGCTATGTGTTAACGTTAATATGAGCCAACGGGAGAGGGACCGCAATACGTTGCGGTTCGCTGTTGAAAAGAAGCGTTGGTTGCTCTTTAAGCGAAGCTAACTTGTCGGTCTGGTACGGCAAACGAACGATATCATATTCTGTTGTTCGACTCATCTAGGCTTCACAAGCCTGGTGTCGATGAAACGGAATTCTTCATCGATGCCTTTTTCAGTAACGGTGGTACACTTGTAAGCGGGCAAAGGATGCCAAAACTTTGTTCCGAGCTTGGACAGCATCTGTACAGAATGTGCAAAGCATAGGCCGTGAGGTCTGGCTTGACAAACTGGATGCTTTCCGTTAACGGTTTGAGAAACGGACCGTAGTCGGTGCACGCAACAAGCTACACCGTCTGTCTAGAGAGCCAGATTTTTTTTTTCTCTCGTGAGGGGACTCATTTCCACTTTGTTTTAAGTGATCTGGTCATGCCCCTTAGGAAGCATACTACCTAAAAGTTTCTCAGTGGAGGACGCGTAGGGATTGAGAACCTCCGATCCTTTTACGAGCGCGGGATGCGCTCGTTCTCTGATGGACCCTCTGTCGAGGAGGATGGTTCTCGTCGTACTGTCGCACGAGACTCGCAATGTCCATCATCAGTTTGGAACGAGGTTCCCAAACATCATGCGAGGGTAATTATACTCGTCAACGAACGAGATAACTCCTTCGAACCCCGGTATTCGAGAGGCGTTCAACAAGAAAAAGCTTCTCACCTCTCGAATCCGTCAATGGATGCGGGGATTCGCCTCGTTTGACGAACCTGAATCAACATCGTGATTTGGATCACACTCTTTACAGTCTGAGGGAGAAAATTGATCACGAACGATCCCGTCACCGCTAACTCGCGGTGACGGCTGATAGTGAATCTCGTGAACAGTTAAAGAATTGTGCACAAGCTGCAACTGGTCAACTGGCGAACGAAAGGACACATCAGTCTCTTCAAAACGAGCTGGTGACAGCTCGTCAAGAGATATACATATCTTTGAGAAAAGTGGATTGTCTGGTTCATGAGAAACAGACTCTGTCCCGAGGCTACATTCCTTAGCTCGGGACCATTAGCGCTTGGCAGACGCCTTAGACCGTTCCAGGATGTTTCGGAATCGGAAGAAGCCTCGTACTGACGGTAAGGACGGAGGCGCCCAATATAAAATGATGCGTATGCATGCTATGTGGCAGCTCCATCGTGTATGCATTAACTTGGCGGTGCAGACACGGAACGCAACGATAGACTTAGGCAGTAATTTATTACTTCTCACATTCGTCACAACATGTTTGGTAGGTTTACCGTAGACAGTAGGATTAGGTCGTTAACATAAGACAAAAAAATGTTTGCTCTCCCATTTTTGGCAGAGTTCCGTTTCTGTCGGTCCATCGCATCAGCGATGGAATCCTGTACGAGCCGACCACTTTTTTTCTAGACAGCAGGACTGCTGACTCGCTCTTTTGTCGTCAGTGCGGCCGGTGCGAGCTATAGAGATATCAATGTCTTCATTGTTGAGACTATTATCGTTCTCATTAATAATATTGTTTTTGATGCTGAGTCTTTCAGCATCGTTGTCTTAGTTTGTAAAAGCATTATTAATATTATTGGGTTTGTCCACTTCAATTTTGATTAAATCAACATTGCTATCCTTCGCATTGACCCAAAGGTCAATGCGTAGTGATTAAGAGCTAAGAAGTTCTTGCTCAAGCGAGTCCCCCTGCCTTGAGTAGGAGTCGCTCTCGAACAAGGTGGACATACGTGGATGGCGTAAGCCATTTACGTAAACGATGTATGCTTTGTTAAAGCATGCACTGAACTTTTGATGGCATATCCTACCGTCGCCAAGAACTCGCTCCAATATATAAAAGCATGGACGTATCCGCGAAGTATTTCTTCGAGGATACGGTTTGCACACTCCGTCTGACCATCTGTTTCAGGATGATGAGAAGTTGGCATTTTCAACTGTGTGTCAAGTGATTTGAACACAGTTTGCCAAAATTCCGCCGTAAATCTATAGTCTCGATATGAGACCAGTTCACGGGTGACCCATGCATTTGAAATATCGTGTCACTAACGACACGAACACAGCCTTTGGCTGTGATCGACCCCGGTACTGCAGCAAGAAATACCATTTTGCTGAAACGATAAACAAAATCAAGAATACCATTATTCTTGTGTTCGTCTTTGATAAATCCGAAGACGAAGTTCATAGATACGGACTGATAACACTGTCGGAACAGTCAGAGATTGTATCGGAGCACAGAATGAGCACTGGCTTTTCCCGTTGACAAACAACGCAAGCGCGTATGTACTTGCGGACTAACTCATACTTGCGTGGCCCGTAGAATTCGCGACTTATCGTGAGATAAGTTTTCTTACGTCTACGTCGACCGCATCGTGGCGCTCATACATGATGCGTAAACGCAAATCATTATGGGTGGGGGGGACGACAGAAGGTGTGTCGTCAGCAATGGCGGTATAGTACAGTAACCCATTACGAGTTGCGTATCGATCTAATGAGGATCGATTAAGTTTCGGCAATGCTTTAATGATTGTTGGTATGGATTTTAAGGCAATCCATTAACCCCCTGAGAACCTTGTCTTCTTGATAAGATCTTCTAACGTCGTCAAGTGATGTTGACGATGTAACACTTATTGTTGCATCAGTGGCGTTATGCTCACTGTTGATTTGCACAGCCGGCTCAATATCGGGCCGGCGCAAAGAGCATCAGCGACAACGTTAAGTCGTCCTGGTTTTTACTCCACGGAGAAGTTATATTCCGCGAGAAAGACAACAATCTCGCCATTGGTTACGAGAGGTGTTGACTGTTTACGGCCGTGCGTAAGAACGCATAGTCCGTATATACAATGAACGGTCTATCTCCCAAGAGATAGACCCAAAACTTAGCCAGTGCATATTTCATGGCAACGAGTTTCCTGTCATGCACTGATAGTAGCGTTCAGCTGGTTGAGCTGACGCGATTGATACGGACGACGCGCTCTGTGCCGTCTGTATCATATTGCATCAACGCACAACCGATTCCAAAATCGCTGATGTCACAGACCACATGAAATAGTCGGTCTTGGTCCGCAATCGCCAGGATTGGCGATTGCATCAAGCTTTAATTGATACCATCAAAGGAGCGCTGACAATCAGCGTTTAATGACTACTTTACATTTTTCATCAATAAAGAAGAAAGATGTAGCAATATTTCGGCATACTTGCGGGAGTACTTATGTACACCGCATAGCCGAGGAACATTCGAAGTACCTTTGCATTGACTGTCACAGGCCAGTATGTGATCGCCTTGACCGGATCCGGGCTGCACCCTCTTTATCCACGATGCACCCAAGAAGTGGTATTTCGCTTGCAGCGAATATACACTTCTTGAGATTTGCATACAAATTGTGCTTACGCATAAGCGTATTAACCTTTCGGATGTGGGGTGATGTACTTCAACGTCCGACGTTCCCTTCGTGGCACTGCTTCACGTTCGGTGCGAAATCTTGATCGGATCTCAGCAGATTGGTTACACATTTGTAAAGATAGCTCTTTTTGACATACCATTGATGGTATCGGCGTTTCAGCCGGCACCGTTGCAGCATTCAATTTATGAAGTGCATGCACAACACTGAAGGTTGGAGAGCTATGTGGCCTCTCTTATGGCCCGCTATTAAGCGATCGGCTAAAAGTTTCTCGACCGCTTATACTTGTTCACGAGGCAATAGCCACTGCTTCATGACACAGTATTTCGAAATTGATATCAGGTCGATTTCGTGCCGAGTGTCTTTATCCTCTGGCAACTCGCAAGGTACGAATTCGTGGGATACATCCTTGAATTCAGTCGTATCCAAAAGTTATAATAAAAATTGGTAACGACGACTTTTTGTGCTCTCCACACATTTCCTATGGTATTACTTCTGAGTTTACCCGAAATAAAGTTTCTGCAAGCAATACCGTAGGAAACGTGTAGGCGAGAAAGCGACTTTACCTATCTTAGGATCATTTTATAATTATCGGTAGATACCGGTAACGACGTCATAATGTGACGTCATAAGGATGACGTCAGTTACTTTTGAAAGGTTATATAAGTTATGAATAGCTAGAAGAAATTATTATAGAGGTAGCAATAGGTTTGCGATCTTAGGGCCAAATATCTTAACTTTTCAATTGGCATCCTACTCTACAAGTGCCCCTTTCTTGAGATTATGAGTTCATGCTCGTGCAGATCTGCCTTCGCTGCCACCAACTCTGCCTCTACCGCCATGAATCTTTTTCGACCCGTATCAGCATCATATTGGCGCTAAGATGGAGGACGAGGAAGTGGCGATCTGCTTATTGCGCAGCCTTCCTAAAGCTGCGAACATGTCGTACGAAATATGGAGATAAACAGCGCGGAATTGCGATAGAGAGGATGTGAAAGTGCTTACGAACGAGCATATCAAGAGAGCAGACGAGAAAATGGCGACGAAAATTTGAAATATTGGCCAAGGCTTTCAGAGCTCGTGTTTCTGGTGACGTAACGTTGGGCTTTGAATTAGATTTTATCGACGACTTCTATACGCCGGTGTTTGAGCGATGACGATTTTACGACTACATTGGTCTGATGACAATTGTCGGATAACCTATGTACGACGGTGATTGTTGGATAACGATTGTTCGACTGCAGTTGTCCGATGGCGTTCGTACGACGGTGTTTATCTCGTTAGGATGATGACTTCGTGATCATGCTTCTCATCGAGGACACTTTCATCCATCTATGAGCGACTCAGAACCCGTTCGAACTTGGGAAATTCCATTGATAACCAATTATCGTACACGTACTAATCTTCTGTGACGAGAATGCAGATTTGCTTGACTTTGCCACTTCAAGGAGCCGTTTTTTGTTCTAGCGTTCGCAAATGAGTTGTCTTCGACGTTAGCGTCGAAGGCGCTATCAGATCAAGTTCAAACGCCCCCACAGTTAATCCGTTTCTTTAAATCCGGTTACGAATTTGGGAACTTTTTCCTGAGTTTTGTGGGACTTATTCCATCAAGTATTTTGGTACATTTCTTATTTTATTAGGGTGGTATTTCCCCCAACTACATCGAACTGTGGTTGCGTAACCGTAGCGAGATCCTCTACGATTAGCTCTCCAGTCGAAATAAGGCTTTCGCCCTGTCTTTTTTCGACAGGCGCTCTATAGTTTCTTGGATGTTGATCTCTAACAATATATGATTTTTAAGGATATAAGACTAATTTTCTCATTACTTTTACATTGAGATGGTGATACTTTTGTGAGTATAACAGATTCGGTTGTTTTGTACATCCTATACGTCAGGTATTACGACAATGTTACCCGAATGTATAATTGAAACGTCAAAAAGTTACAAATTCTCGAAGTTGCTTTGTCATGTCATGTTACAGAATAAGCATATAAAGAGTTGTCACGAGATGTTATGTTTTCGAAACGTCGAAAGCAATTTGCTATGTCCAAACATATTCCTGGCGCAGAATGACAAGCTTAGTTAATCTTGTTATGGTTATAAACTTTACAGCATGCGACTTTAAACGTTATTCAGCAAGAATGTAGACGGGCACGTCGCAATGCGGCCACGTTCTACTTAGCACACACCCTAGCACAGCGAGGAAGCGGTTTGCACCTGCTTCTCTTGCGTGCAGTGAGGTAGTTGTGGTGGGCGCGCAAGCGACCTCACCCAACACACTAAGAACTCTGGTAAAGTGACGTCACGGGAGCGGTAATCCGTCTCCTCGTGCGCACTTACCAAGTAGGTAGTAAATTTCAGACTGATTTATATTTAATAGAATTAAATACAAATACCTATTTTTACCAATTAAAATGTTATCTCTATAGATATCATTTAATATGTATTGCGAGCGTATCTTTATAGATACCTCGCGTAACTGATGACGCTAGCCGTCATCATGGATGACGCTGGGCGTCATCCCTCCTAATGTGAATGCACCCATGTGCATCACATCCACAAGGGTTGGTCACAAATGTGCACCACACCCGAGTGTTGGGTCTAATTACTATTATTTAGTAATTGACCATCCCCTTAAGTACCAAATGTACTTAATGGGGACTGTGTAACATTAGGGCAACTCTAGCCCGTTACACCATCCCCCTCTTTAAGAACGAATTTACATTTTTAAATTCGACAGAGTAGAGAGAGGAACTGCGAGCAGCTTTACGCGCCGCTAGTTCACTCGATCACTCTCGCGCACGTGTTTCTATACACGGCGCCCAAGATGCCACCTAAAAGGGGCCACGTTGGTGGGTCGTCTGCGAAGACGCCCACACAACCTCGCACTAAGCGCACGCGCCGCGTTAATTCGCCGGCCGCGTCAAATGCCTTAGTCGGAACGCAGACAGCCACTGCGGCTGTCGCGTTAACAGGGCTAAAGGATCCATCCCACTTTAACAGTGAGGATGTTGATCCGTCGCTCATTGTCGACTACAATGAGTCGACACCGTTGCCGTCACCTCATAGTAGTGATGCGGACAACGAGCTCATGAGGAGTGATGATGCGGCATTATTGCCCATCCAAAC
>NC_090610.1:9574333-9588159 GCF_004359215.1 Bremia lactucae | reverse complement strand
AATGCCTCAAACTGCTCCAACTGAGCAACATGTTGCTCAGGAGGACTACCCAGGAGCCTGGCCAGGGCTTGTTCACCAAGTCCCTGCGCCATTAGCCCTGCCACCTCCCGATGATGTTCGGAGAGGTGGGGAAAATGAGCCCAATCAATGTTGAGGCTCATCCTCACGTACACACGCAGAGATGCGGGTCGTGGGAAGGATTTCAAGTGCTACCAAGTGTAGGCGGGCACGTCGTAATGCGGCCACGCTCTACTTAAGCACACACCCTAGCACAGCGAGGAAGCGGTTTGCACCTGCTTCTCTTGCGTGCAGTGAGGTAGTTGTGGTGGGCGCGCAAGCGACCTCACCCAACACACTAAGAACTCTGGTAAAGTGTCGTCACGGGAGCAGTAATCCGTCTCCTCGTGCGCACTTACCAAGTAGGTAGTAAATTTCAGACTGATTTATATTTAATAGAATTAAATACAAATACCTATTTTTACCAATTAAAATGATATCTCTATAGATATCATTTAATATGTATTGCGAGCGTATCTTTATAGATACCTCGCGTAACTGATGACGCTAGCCGTCATCATGGATGACGCTGGGCGTCATCCCTCCTAATGTGAATGCACCCATGTGCATCACATCCACAAGGGTTGGTCACAAATGTGCACCACACCCGAGTGTTGGGTCTAATTACTATTATTTAGTAATTGACCATCCCCTTAAGTACCAAATGTACTTAATGGGGACTGTGTAACATCAGGGCAACTCTAGCCCGTTACAAAGAATGATGTTGATTTACTAATTCTGGCAGTTGCATCTCTTGCAAATGTTTTCCGGCACCAATTTTTAGCGATCAGCAAATCCCTTATTAAGCATCATATTAAAGCTCGAGTTATTGTAAAAAAAATGACTCTTTTGCAACATTTTTTCTCGCCACATTTGCTAAAGCAATTTACACAGCATGCTCACTATTGTTGCTGTCTACATCAGCAGCCCTCTCGTCGATTGTTCAATAAGCCTTGAGATACGAGCGCACTAGGCTGTCATAAATCTGGATATGACGGTAAGTAAAAGCTAGTTTCAACTTCTCTAGAGTTACAAAATAGATTTAGTAACTTTGTGGATTAGAAACTTTTTAGAAAAGTTATTATCCACAACTTAATTATGTCTTTGCCTGCGAGGTGCTAATAAATACAAGAAGGTGTGAGGCTGAAGTGTTGGCTTCGAATTGCTGGAAAACTTTTGACAGGACAAAGATTTGCTCAGGTGATCCCTAGAAATCTGGGGCATCGCTATCTCGATCCTTAGCCAAGCGCTAATTCACGACATCGTAGCGGGTCTAATTTGATTCAGAAAATCGCTAGATTCACTTTACCCTTCTTAACATATAGGGTTTCTTTTCGTAAAGCTTTTATTCATTATATTCGCTGGAAACCTACATATAATACATGTACGGGACAAGCTTCTGTGACGCAGTGCCATTCCTCAAAGCGTAAACAACACAGTTAAGTTGGAAAGTCACATGACATTCATGCTATAGATTAAATTTCGTTTAGTTGGAAAGTCACATACCATTCATGGTTTTAAATTATAATATTTTTCTGAAAGCATTACAACGAATAACTCAATAATGTGTTATAAAAATGTATTCAACTGCTTGTCGACTACAGGTTTCTTTACGCTAGCTTGACGACAATCTTACCCATATTTTTCCTCGAATACATGTGGTCCACCGCATCCGGGATACTTGATAGCCCCTCATACTTGATTGAGTCGATTCCAGGTACAAGTTGTTTGTCTTCAATCAACTTGAGCAATTGCTGCATGTGACGGTGGTAGCAATCATGATAATGAGACGAAAAAAATCCTTGCAGCAATGCCGACTTTTTCAATAAGATCGACACGAGTTCAGTGGCCGTAAAGTTTTTCTTCTCACCGTGGTAGCATGAAATGTATCCAAATGCAATGATACGACCTTTAATGGCGACATTGTTGACAGCTGTTTGCAACATGTCCCCACCCACGGACTCAAATACAAGATTTACGCCGTCCGGATATTCCTCTTTGAGAACGTGGTTAACGTTTTCCGTGTTGTAATTTATGACGCGATCGCATCCAATTGACTTCAATAAAGCCGCTTTTGTGTCTGAACTCGTCGTGCCAATCACATGATTGCCGGCCAATTTGGCGAGTTGGACCACAAACTGTCCAGTGCCACCGGCTGCCGCAGTGACTAGTACCGTTTCGTTCGACTTCATCTTGCCCACCTGTTCGAGAGCAATGGATGCCGAACTTCCACTGACAATTAATGGAAGGACTTCAGGTACCGGGTGTGGTACTTTTATCGCCATAGCGGCGTCCACCTCATTATACTCGGCAAACGCGCCCAATTCTGTCGAAAAAATGTTACCAAATTAGTGTCGGAGCCTACCGTCCGAGTCTGTAAAATTAATATCGTACTTCTGTACGCAACCGCATCCCCCTTTTTCAAGTCCACCACGTGTCTTCCAACATCCTCCACGACTCCAACGGCTTCGAGTCCACAGCCAAAAGGTGGTGGCTGTTTGCCCGTATACATGCCGTTAGAAATGTTAATGTCAGTGGCATTAATGCCCACGTAGAAGTTTTTGACTACAATGGAATTGTCATGGGCCTTTGGTAGCTCCGTTGTTTCAACAATGTGAGTGGCAGCTCGAAAATCTGAAGACTTGGTGTGCACCTCGAGTCGTTTGTAGCTTGGCATGGTAAATCGGACGATGACAAATGCCTTGACAAAAAAAAATACCGAAACTATGGACCGTGCAAAATTCTAACTGCTAGAGCTTTCGCAGATTTTTTTTTGCGTAAGAAATCAAATACAGTAGTGCAAACTGATTTCTAAGACAGGCAGCTCGGATTTTAAGTTTCGTGGAAAATCTTCAGGTTTTGTTTTTGATTTTGATGTTAATAGAGATGTTAAAAAGCTTGAGATTTGAAGCAAAAATTCAATTTTTTTGGGTGGTGCATCGACAAAATTTTAAGCGACTACTCTTGTAATTATTTCTGTCAAAGCTTCATGGAGAATGGCCAAGATAGCTCCCATTCACTGCACTCGATCTCCGTGCGTGAATCTTCTCTCCGCGTTGCATCAACTAAATACTACACCGGCTGTAACTCATGTGTGTTAATTCCTGATGCAGGAGTATACATTGCTTGAATTCTTGGGCGAGGGCTCCACTGCACAAGTCTATTTGGCGAAGCACGAGGAATCCGAGTCGCACGTCGCTATCAAAGTAATCGATAAGCTCTTAATACGGCGCGCTCAATTGGAAAGTAAAGTTCACCAAGAAATGGTTCTTCACACTGAGCTTCGACATCCTCATGTCCTCCGCGTCGAGCGCGTCTTTGACGATGCTCGCAACTATTACATGGTCCTGGAATATTGTGCCCAAAGATCATTAGCTGCTTTCGTTAAGACTTTGCCAAGTCGCCAAATGAACGAAAAGACGACCAAAAAATTATTTCGCCAAATTGTCGCGGGTGTCGTGTACTTACACGCTAGCAATGTCATTCATCGAGATCTCAAGCTTGCCAACTTGCTTCTGAATGCTCAAGGGGAGATAAAAATCTCGGACTTTGGCCTTGCAACGAGACTTGGGTCAGACCATGTAATTGATGAAAGATGGACGTCAAAATCTTGAATTAACAAAATTGAGTGGTGCATGTCAATAGAGCGGAGGCGCATGTAACCATGTGTGGTACACCCAACTTTATTGCTCCAGAGGTACTTCTGGCCGAATATCATCCGTATACCGAGGCCGTAGACATGTGGTCTTTAGGGTGTATATTATACTGTTTACTTCTTGGCAAGCCACCGTTTGAGGGACGAAAAGTGAGCGAAACGCTGGAAAATGTAGCCAATGCGGGACAAACACCGCTCATATTTCCACACGGATTTTCTTTTTCAGCCAGCGATTTGATCCAGCGCCTACTTACTTCGGTATGTTGAGCTGTGTACACAACCGCCACTCTACTCTTACGAATTCAACGTCTTACTTTGCAACAGGATCCTTCAAGTCGCCCATCAGCGCAGCAAATTTTACTCCATCCGTGGCTGCGAGATCAATCCCAGAAGCGGTTGATACCTTTATCAAACTCCAGGCAACCGAACGCATTATTAAATGTCCCACAACCAGTACCTCTTCACCCACGTGCTCGGGCATTAATCAAGTCACGTGAAAGTCGCAGTCGATCAATGCAAGAGGAAGAAAGTATGCTGCCGTCTTTCAATTCGTCGATTCCCGCGATTGGTAAACAACGATTTACGCAAAAAAAGAGTAGCGGCCAGCGTTTGCGTCGAGACGCTGCTGTGAGAACGAACACACACCAATCGACTTCTTCAGACTCGAGTCGAGATAGCAGCGCCGAAGACCATTTAAGCTCAAATGGTAATAGTGATTCCTCGGACTGTACCCTTTCCACTCCAATGGATGAGTTCAATCAAGAAAACGATGCACTTAATATCGTAGAGATGGCCACACGTATGAAAGCTGTCGTGTCCGTCGTGATTCATTTCGAAGTGCAAAATCTCACGTGGTTTGAACCGTTCCAAAAAGCTGGAAGTAATTCGAAATTATCGCTTCAATGGAGTTGCAAGGAACCAGACGAAATTGGACAATCCCCGAAATATAAGTTGAAAATATCGAATGGATGGGAAGTGGACTATAATCCAATTCATGGTGTAGTTACAGCGAAATCAGTCGAGGGGGAATTTCTTCGCTACGAGATTCCTGGAATGACTGGCATGCAATCGTTTACTCAAGCAGCTACAGTCGAACGTCCGAGTATGCCGTTATTAATTCGATTTTGCCACTGTCTTCAGTTGCGGACGATGCAATTGCGTCGATTCGCATTGCGAGGCCAAGCGAGCAAACTTCCATTAATTCAGTATGATACGCTACCTGAGTCGCTCCTTGCTTCATTTCACGAGCGCTTAAATTTATTTAAGACATCGTATCATGCTGGATTCAAGAACACTGAAGGCGAGAGCAATATGAGTGCAATAAAACAAATTGAGCTGCCAGGGATTGGATGTGGATCGATTGATTCGACGGGAGACTTACGAGTTGTGTTTCTCGATGGTGCTCAACTCACTTTGACAGCAAGTGGGCACGAATTAAAGTTTCGACCGGCTTGGGTTACGAAGAAGGATGGTGAAGACGAAAAGGCACACGAGGATGTGTTTGAATTGCTGTCAAATAGTAGTTTTAAAGCGTCCTATTTACCTTCGGTCGTGAAGCAAAAGTTTGAGTGTATTCCAGAATTTATACGACGTCTAAAAGCTAGTATTTAATTTAGGGAAATGTTAACGGCACCTCCTTTTCGGTCCTTTAACACGACTAAAAGGATACCGCAATAATTGCAGCTATAGTGCCACAAACGCCATCTCCGGTATTATACTACATTAAAGCCTCCGTCGCTTACGCATTTATTCAATTTTATGAGCTTGCAATGTAAACAAGGCGATTCGTTACATCACAGGATAATTCAGAAACACCGAGTTCACACGTACACGAGCGTCGTCGCAATCACGAGAATCACCACAGTTTTAAAAAAGAAATCCGTTTTTGTCACTACTGAGTGCTTAGTCTTTTTACATCGTCAGGCTAAATTTGCAATATCAATCACCACAAGCGGACAGGCACCTATAATTAAACCTATTACCAACGACTTCGAATGGTCCGAAGACGTATTTCCTGCGTGCAAGAAAACAATAGATTTGCTCCATTGCTGACACTAGCGTACCTTTTCCGTCATGCATGTTAGAATAAACACAAGTTACGAGGTCGCGGTGTGCCATACAGAAGATACGGTCGGATCGTGGGGTTACTACTGCAGAGCTAGAAATGTTTCTGAAAGAGGTTATTTTGATGGCAGTGCTCTATCATCTGCGGATTGTAGAGTTTATTGTGGTCGCGTGGGATGATTTCAGGCACTTGTCAACCGTCACTGAGTTCATGGACAATGGTGATTTGAGCCAAGCCTCACATACTACAAACTCAAAAGCGAGCGACTGTCGTAGAAATCCCACATAATTTCGATTGCGCTTCATATTGCCGAAGCGTTGTCTTACCTTCAAAGTCGTCGGCCTTGACTTGACATCCAAAATGTGCTCATGAATATGCATTAAGACTCAAAATTAAGTGACTTTGGGATCTCTCGGATGCGCTATTTCGTCGAGACGCATATGACGGCTGAAGTTGGTAAGGCAAACTGGATCGCATCCGCAGGGTTTATTAGGTTGTGACTACGAAGAAGCTGCTGATATCTTTTCATTTAAAGTCGTGTTGTCGGAGATTGACATGGACGATTATTCGTACTTCAATGGAAGCTATGCATCGAATCTTGGCAAATTTCACAAGCCGAGATATTGAGCTTGGTGGACAAAGGCATGTTGTGCTGGCAGTTTTAAACGATTGTTCCAAAACAATTCGAGATTTGGCCGACTGTTGTTTGCTGCAAGATCATAAAAAGTGCCCTTCCGCTGATGATATCATCAAAAGTGCCAGAAAACTGAGTATTCTGAGAGTTGTGCGTACTTGATCAAGAAACTCGGAATGCTACAATACTGTTCCTGACAATATACAAGAGAGGCTGGCAATCCGCCATTTTTTTTAAAGTGGGATTTGTCTTCTCCAGCTTCGTTTTATGCGCCACTTTCAAAGACTTAAGATATTACACGGGAGATGAGATTTTGAACATGTTCAAGACCAATATTCACGCTGCAACGAAAAGACCGAGTAGCGACAATGTAGATCTTGTTGAAGTAATAAAGTCTGCCATGCCACCGAAAAAATCCATTGTAGTTTTTGTGCGGTTTTCACGAGTGCAAATCACAGAGTCACTTAAAGCATGCAACCCTCGAATTCGTGTTTAGAAAATGTATCCAATTGACCGCCAAAAGATCCCTTGCGTCTAGAGCCCACAGTTTAGCTAAGAAAAATAGGTTGGACCGCATCAACCTCAATAAGCGAGGATTAATAAAAATGACTGCGTTAATTTACTAAATGTTGACCCTACGAAATTTCTCGCATGTGCTTGCGCTGCGCTTGTTCGGATATAGATTTGCTCCACTAGGAAATTTTTGACTTCGAGCTTCGTTACATGCAACGCTGCGATTGCCGGTGTATTTTTCTCAATGTGCCAAGTCAGTTATAGAAATCGCAATTAATTCGTGAAGTTCACATATATTTAGCAGCTTTCATAAGCTTTATACTTTATAATTCAGGACCATGTGACAGCGTCAGAAATACAAAGGTTTTAAAGGTGGCCTTGCGATCGCTCGCCTGGAAGGATATTGTCGTGTCTGGAAGTTGACACGCGATGTGGTTTTATAAAACGATTTTATATCATAGAAGCTACTCCATCGAGAAGTGCAGGCGACATCAATGCCACCAGCGCGGCTACCCAGACACGCTCGCGATATGCAATCTCTATATTGTGGGCCGGCGTTTGTACAACCTTCACGTACGCTCATAATGTGTACCATTGGTTGAAATCTGGGCGCTATTGTCAAGGTGACAATTCTAATAGAATGACAAGTAGTGGACTAATACAAACGTGATCGAGCGCTTTAAACTATTCTTGTACTGCTAATACTCGCTTTATTCTTTAAAAAAATGATTTTAATAATGCAAAAACAACAACAAATGTCTAATGACAAAGTCAGATTAGTCGTACAGATCGGCTGGCGTTAATCGGGCAAATTGCAAAATCTGACTTCTCCGGCATGAAAACTTTGGGTATTTTACATCAAGCAAGATTGGAAGTAAGAATTTACTTATGTTAACATGTACCAGATATAGCCATACCGTTATCTAAAACATTACCATCAACAACTGCCTGGAAAAATGATTTCTCCTGTCGTATAACTACAGAAAACCCTTTCCCGATTGTCTGCAGTTCCGGTCATTACTAAAAACGATAAATGTTACTAAACAATATTGTTGTTCAATCTCTTTTAAATTTTATCTGTTATTAAAAAAAATCCAAAAGGCGATGATAACTTTAACTATTTTGCACTTATAAATAAAATTTATCGTTTTTATATGATATAAAATTTATTTGAAAATTTATTTTGTACTGATTTGTTTTTTTAAAACAATTATTTAAGATATTCAGAATATAAAAAAGATGATCATCGATCATATGCTGGGAATCGTATTTGACTTCTTTGTTAAGGTTTGACTTTTTTTGTCGGCATTACTGGTGCATCCTGTAAAGATGGTTTCATCAAGAGAAGGCGTATGGCGTTCAGTACCTCATTATCAAGACCGTGCAGCGCTAAGAGACACGTTTAGTCCTCTTTAGAATGCGCTTTATGTTGAAGGAAGATTTGCACATGGGCAAGGACGGGGCGAGATACGACTGACGACACTGCCTGTCTTTTCTGACCGGTCAACCTAGGTGTTGCACTGCAACCAACCGATTGATTGATGAGGAAGTTTACAAGTTTGAACAGTTTACTGGTAGGCTAAAACGTAATAACAGAATCCTTTTTACTATCGAGCATTAATTTAAACAGGTTATGAGCCCAAATGACAGCTCCGACGACGCGGCACAGGCGCCGCCAATCACAGGTCGCGAAAGGACCGTGACGCCGCCTGCCGAAGTCGTCGACCCGCCAACCCACGAAAGGGGCGCGGACGTGAACGAGAGGATCCTCAAGGTGCTCATGGGACTCGAAGGTCGCATGGAGCGCATGGAAGCGTCCCAGATGCAGATGGACGAGAACAAGCGACTTCGAGGTGCAATCGAGAGTGGACTCTTCAGCTCTCTGCTTGGCCGAAACATGGGCAACGCTGGACCGATGCACCTGGACGCTCTTGGCAACTCGCCGCCGAGACGACAAGCTGTGTATCAAGCGCATGACCAGCCAAGGCAGCACCCGAGAGTGTCACCGGCTCAAGGCGCCCACGTTGAACCGCTCGGACCGCAGTATGCGGCGCCGGACTTACGGCAAGGCTTTCCACCGCAACAGGTGCCTCAACAAGCTCAGCAAGTGCCATGCCCTACGCATCGCGTGCCAGACGCACGTCAACGAAAGCTGGCGATCAGGAAGCTTGACGGTAGTGAGCTATACCATGGACTCGGCTCCGGTTTTCTTGATTGGGGGAGAACATTTCTCCGCCAAGTTACGATGGCCCAGCATGCGTGCGGATTCGCCTGGTCCGAGGAAGTTAAAGCTGACTTACTTGGACACTACTTGAGCGGAACCGCAGAGCGCTATTATAACAAGCAGCTGGAGTTATGGTGGACACAACTACCGACGCTGGATCATATCATGGAAAGGCTCCATCAGACTTTCAAGACCACAATCACGGCTTCGCAGTCAATCCAGCTCTTCACGGCGCGTAAAGACCCCAAGAGAAGTTGGCCGGAGCATTACCTTTACTTGGTTGCTGTCAGCGACGCGTGTGGTGGCGCGGACCAACAGGTGCTGGATAATATCGTGCATTATGCGTCGACAGAACTAAGTACGGTGCTTATGGCTAAGTACGATAACTCAAGAGTGGATTTTTTGCGTTAAGCTGAGGAGCTCGCCCACTTCGCGCAGTCTGTAGAGCTGGAGTCGCGTAAGGGCCGGGCTCTAGGACGAGATGTTGTTGCGCTCGTGGACGAGGTCTCAGCAAAGAGGGAGACACGCACGTGCTTTGGGTGCGGAAAGGCCGGTCACATCAAGGCCAACTGTCGAAGCAAAGGTCGGCGTAGTTACGATGGTCGTCGTGGAAAGCATGGCGCAGACCTCGTTTTGGCGATGAACGATCGTGGACTCAAGAAGAAGAATCCGCATTTTGGTTATGCTGGAAAAGATGCGAAGGACGAGCATGACGAGTGGATCTTGGATAGTGGTTCAAGTCGTCACCTCGTGAAGGATGAGAGCCTGTTGCTGGATGCACAAGACTGCAACTATCAGTGCAACATGGCGGATTGAGAAACACTATCCCTGTCAAGAGTCGGTAGCGTCCGTTTATGCGTTATGGCAGGTGGCAAGGAGCGGACGGTCAAGCTTACCGAAGTGTACCTTGCGACTGAACTCGAGCGCAACATTGTCTCATATGGAAAACTCGAGCTCAAGGGTTTTGGATTGGTGTACGATGGCGCGACGCGCTCGCTCGCCAATCGCAGCAATGGGGAAGTGGCTTTCGATTTAATTATGGAGAACAACGTGCTTTACGTTAAGACTGTGGAAACATCGCACTTAAGGAGCATGCCAAGTGATGTACTAATGGCAATACTGGCTGAAGAAGGAGCGACTGAGTCATCGTTGGGAGTGCAAAGCGGTACGCTCATGCATTTTCACCAGCGACTTGGACACCTTTCCTTCGACACGGTGGAACGAATGGCGAAGGATCCTGCGTCAGGGATCAAACTCACGGATCGGCGCAGACTCACGTGATTGTCATGTGCTGAAGAGAAGCAGACGAAGAATTCTCAATCGCAAAAGGACACCGGCGTAAATGCACCAATCGACAGGATTGGTGGAGTTATCTGCTCGGATCTAAAGGGACCTATGACGCCTAAGGACCGACATGGAAACAGATATCTCGTGAATTATATCGATCACAAGTCGAATTACTGCCGCGTGTTTCTGGCCCCAACTAAGGATTGAGCAGCGAAGAAGTTTGAACACTTTTTGGTGTTTTTTGAAAAGCGATTTAATTGTATTCACGTGCTACGTACGGACGGCGGCGGGGAGTACCAGAATGTAGACTTATTCTGCAAGCGCACTGGAGTAGCCCGTCAAGTCTCAGAGGCAAGAAATCAAGCTTCGAACGGCAAGGCGGAGCGGATGCATCGGACCGTTCTCAATATGGCTCGGTCCATGATTTTTGCAAGCCGCCTGCCCTTGACATTTTGGGGAGACGCCGTCGAATACGCGGCCTACATCTTGAACAGGAGTCCGACAAGCGCAAACCTGCGACGCGCGTCGCCAATACAGGTTCTCACGAAGGTTGTCCCCGACTTACGCAACATAGTGGTATTCGGCTCAAGTTGCACGGTCTATCGAGACCGTTGCAAGAACTCGCTCGCACAACGAGCACAAGTTGGCATTATCGTCGGGAGGAGCGACGAAACTAAAGGTATCGAGTCTTTTTGCAAAAGGATAACGTCGTGGTCGTCACGCAGCATGTAGAAAACATTGCGACGCTCAGTGACGAGCAAAATGAACAGCTTCAGCGCGCACTCGAATACGAAGATCAAGCCGGAACAGCTGTTTCCAGGAGTGCAGAATCGTCTGGATTGTCGACGGCGTCACTAGCGGTCTCATCAAAGCAGAAGAAGAAAGGGAAATTAACTGTGGGTAGCGGACGATCGAAGAAGAAGTCATGGACCCGCTCGTCACACGGCACGCGTGGTGCGTCGAAGCGAGCTCACGAAGTCGCGGCACAGGAGGAGCCAGCGAGTAATACGAGCATCGTAAGCCATGTTTACGAGCGTGATCCGAAGAGCTACGGCGAAGCAATGCGAAGTCCTAAAAGCGAGGACTGGAGAAGGCGATGTGTGAAGAATTGGAAGCGCTCGAGAACAACGACGTTTGGCATCTTATCAAGCGTCCGAGCAACAGCAATGCACTCCACACGAAGTGGGTGTACAAGACAATGATGACTGCTGATGGGGATGTCGAACGCCTTAAAGCGCGACTTGTGGCGTGCGGCGATGAGCAAGTGTTTGGAGTTGACTATGTCCTCACATTTGCTGCCGTGATGGACATGTCAACGGTGAAGATAATATTGGCTCTTGCAGCTACGTGGGGAGTCGTCGCAAAGCATGGCGACATCCCTAACGCCTACGTAAAGGCTGACAAAGAGGCTGATTTGGAGATACTTCTACAAGTACCAAGAGGAATGGACGTGAGCAGTAATACTATCAAGTCACTAGGGGCATCGAGCGTGAGTGAACTGGCTTTACAGCTTCGCAAGAGTTTGTACGGCCTTAAACAGGCCGGGAGGCTCTGGAGCCAATTACTACATGCACGGCTTATTGACGTTGGTTTCCAGCAGTGCGTGTCGGATATGTGTTTATACTGGAAGAAGGATGGGAGAGACCTCGTGATTGTCGGGGTCTACGATGATGACTTGCTAGCTACTGGTACGGACGCGGCAGCAGTCGACCGTTTCTTCGCGAGTCTAGGCAGTCTGTCTATCAAGGACCTAGGAGCAGCCAACAAGTTCCTAGGAATGGGAGTGGAGATTGACAATGAAGGAGAACATATTATCGATCAAGAAGTTGCAATTAACGACATCCTGAAAGATCATGGTCTCGAAGATGCAAACTCAACGCGGACTCCCATCGGTGCAGATTGTTACGAGGTCCCGACAACAGACAGCGCTCTGCTTGTTGATGCAGAAGGAGGAGCTCCAAGCATTCGAAGCTTCCATCGCTCGTCGGTAGTCTTCTCTGGGTGTCGAGATGTACGCGGCCAGACATTGCATTTGCCGTCCACAAGGCGACGTGCCAGACGCACCAGCCGCGAGTCCATGATTACAAGCTCTCGAAACGCATCGCGAGGTACTTGAAGCGTATCTGCAGCTTCAAGCTACGGATGACACCAGCGACGAGCGCGCGCGAGACAGTGAACTTGGAGTCGTACTCAGACGCGGACTTCGCTGCTGATAAGCTGGACCGAAAGTCGTTGACGGGCGGGGTCATCTTCTTGAACGGCATGGCGGTGAGTTGGACGGCCAAGAAACAAGGCGGCGTCTCTCTATCCACCATGGAAGCCGAATTTGTTGCCGCTTCCGAGCAAACGCGCGAGTTAGTTGGGATCCGAGAGATGCTGCGCGAAATTGGGATGCCACCTGGACTGCCGATGACGCTGTACATCGATAATCAAGCCGCTATCAAGCAGCTGGATGGCGAGGCGTCTTCCTTGAAAGCCAAGCACATCGATGTGCGGCTCAAGTTTGTGCGGGACTACTCACGACGCGAGATTATACAGGCGCAGTACGTCAGGTCTGAAGCCCAGGTTGCTGACCTAATGACGAAGGCCCTGGATGCGGCCAAGCTTGCGTCACTATGCGAGTTGATGAGCCTCGGGTAGAGGCAGGACTCGAGGAAAAGAAGGGGATTATGGTGGTCCCGCAGTCGAGGAGGAGTGTTGAAGGAAGATTTGCACATGGGCAAGGACGGGGCGAGATACGACTGACGACACTGCCTGTCTTTTCTGACCGGTCAACCTAGGTGTTGCACTGCAACCAACCGATTGAATGGTGAGGAAGTTTACAAGTTTGACAGTGTACTGGTTGGCTAAAACGTAATAACAGAATCCTTTTTACTATCGATCATTAATTTAAACACTTTAATCTCGACAGCCTTCCAAAGCTCCGTAAGCGAGGTCTGTCTATGCTTCCTCATTGTCTTCAAACGATTCTTCGGATGGATAATGTCAAGCTGAGGAATTTTTAAATAAAAATTATATGCAATAACATGAAAGTAGCAGCCATTGGTTTAACGGGGCACTGCGACTTGTACTGTTTCAGTACAAGTCCACTTCACACTGCTTCAGATGTGAGTGGTGCCTCTCGTTAGGTGACGTACACTGTACGTATAGAGGAATACTTCTCTTAAGGCAAGTTAGCTTAAGAGTGTAAAATGAAAACTGTATTAATATAGTTAAGTGTCTCTTAATCTATCTTTGTAAATGCTGACTTAACTATAAACTAATACTAAACATGTAAATGAATTCTTATCTATCTTATCTTGTAACTCTCTTTGATTACTTCTACAGCTGATTAGTCTGCGGAATAAATAGACATAATGGTCTATACCTATTTATGGATAAGAATTCAGGA
>NC_090610.1:9563216-9567650 GCF_004359215.1 Bremia lactucae | reverse complement strand
TGTGGTCCTTGGACGGACTACAAAGTGCTACCAGGTGTAACGGGGCACTGCGACTTGTACTGTTTCAGTACAAGTCCACTTCACACTGCTTCAGATGTGAGTGGTGCCTCTCGTTAGGTGACGTACACTGTACGTATAGAGGAAGACTTCTCTTAAGGCAAGTTAGCTTAAGAGTGTAAAATGAAAACTGTATTAATATAGTTAAGTGTCTTGTTAATCTATCTTTGTAAATGTTGACTTAACTATAAACTAATACTAAACATGTAAATGAATTCTTATCTATCTTATCTTGTAACTCTCTTTGATTACTTCTACAGCTGATTAGTCTGCGGAATAAATAGACATAATGGTCTATACCTATTTATGGATAAGAATTCAGGACATTACTATATAAAGTAATATCCTATAAATATTATCTACCTTTTAGATAATATATTAATTAACAACCTTTAAGTGTTAATTTCATGTAACGATACACCCCGTTACAATTGGTAAAAAAATGATGCGCTGCATCCTAGTATTTCCGCCCGGAAACTCGGCGTCTGGCGTTGGGGCAGCTTGTTTAGGAACAGTCTGAGCGTAAACCGCCAATCCACGCTAACGAATGCCAAACAACCTCTTGCCAAGCCCGCGACAGTTTCTCGAACTGTTACCCGACCAGCTGTAAGCAATGCATCAGCAGTCCTGCAACTTTGCGATACGCATCATTAATGCACTCAAGGGTCTCTTGATCTTCAATTTCGTCAGGTCCATAGGCCGTAACTTGATCTTGTATTGGCAGCAATTTCGTGAGGCGTTGCGTCTTTCGATACACCCAAGACGTCGTTGCTCTCTTAACCCAAAACAGGGCGATTTAGAGGTCCACAAGGCTAGGCAAAGATATCCGCGGACGTCGTAATGGCACCACTTGAAGCAATAAAAAAGTTGCGACAATAGCACTGCTGTGTATTGCCATAGCCAAACGAAACAGGCACTTGAATCCTGTGGCTCAAACGAACGACAAAAGAGTAAGCCGCAAATCAGATGGTGAGGACGTGGTTTTGGATATCTAAGCGCGGCTCTGCAGTCCATGCACTCGTTAAGTATGCAGTGTCGAGTCGAAACCCATGTCAAGCTTGGTGTCCCATGCACGTCAGAGTTTATCAAACTGTTATGGATTTCGTTGCGAAATCCCCAGCGGGCTTTGAGTACTTGATAAAACTCGACATCTTTGTGAATGTGAAAACAAAAGGCAATGACACGATGTCGTACACGGAAATGTTCATGGTCAAGACGTACTGTGAACCAGAAAGGCTGCTGCCAAAGCGGCTTCTCATGAAGTCATCGAGTCGGACCTTGCAGTCTCGCACAAGTACCAGATTCTAGAAAAAGCGCAGTATGACCGCTTTTGAGTGGCTTTTTTGTAAAGCTGGGAGAACTCACAAATTCAAAGGCGTTGCCATTTTTCCCGGAAATTGGATAACACGAGGCGAACTGGAAAGTGCTTTTGACGTTCTTTAACAAGTGTTTGCTACACCCGCTACTGCGTTATTCGGACTGCTTGAAAGCTTCTCGGCGGTTCCCTTAGGTCAGCTCCATCGCTTTTAAAAGAGTGGCCAAAAGGTTATGTATAGCACGAACAAGTACTACACGTTGATCAAGTCTCTACGTTTAGAGCTCGAGAAAGCTACCATAGTCAATGCTCTTGTCGACCGTCAGAAGCACAGAAACAGCGTCTGGTGCAGTGCTCGTGCGGAAGAGCAGCGTAAGCGCGAAGCTGCGCAGAATATTCGACGGCAACAAGCGCTATTTCGTTTTAAAGCCTTTGAAGACTCGACAAGAGACGCAAACGGAGCGAATGAAGCGAGAATAAAAAACGATATGAGAAGCAGTCGAGTACGACGCGCATTTTGTTATTTGACGTCGTACGCAGCCAGGTGGTTCGTTATACTGAAGAGGATATTGGAGTTAAAGAAATGGTCGAGCTTACAAAATCCAAGGATGATTTTCAGCAAGATACGACGCAGTAGAACAGCGATAAGGCGCAGTGTCCGAAACTTCGTGCTGATTGGTCCAGGTCTGTCGAGAGACATTGCCAATGATTTTATTGTACACTCGTATGGTATATTTCACTCGGCGGAAGATTGTTAAGACTCAAGAAGAGGAACCGGAAGTGTCGGGCGAAAAAAGATTTTTTTTCGACAAAGAGTGAATGAAGTTGGCTAAAGAGCGAGAACATTGGACGAGTAGCCGTGCGAATACGAAACGTGAAGACGCAATCTGTCTCGAGGAAAACGCACGATGCACGTAGGAGGACACGACTACAAGCCTCTATAAGACGAAGTCCGCCAATAGAAAGTCAAGACCATTGAAGCAGACTTGTTGGCGCTTAGAACGGAGATCAATGACCATACCGTTCAAATAATTAGCGTCGGTCGCGCCACGACGGTCTCACATACTATAATGCACTCGAAGTCAACTTTAAATCTTGCTTTCGGCCAAACCATTTTTTATATAAGTCTGCATGACCGTTTAGATTTTATTACTAATATCTGTGAAACAAGACAATTCGATGCAAACTCTTACCTAAGACTACGGATTATATCACTCATGACGGTTCGTAAATTGACAACAGCATATGGGTTGACTCCATTTGGAAGAGGCTGATTAGCAGGGATCGACAAGATACGACGCATGTCGAATGTGACATTGTCAGCGGGCCGTTCTGGGTTACGAAGTCGAATAGTGTGTCGCAAAGGTTGCTGCAGGACAGGATGTAACGGGGGGTGTCGTTACATGAAATTAAAACTTAAAGGTTGTCAATTGATATATTATCTAAAAGGTAGATAATATTTGGAGGATATTACTTTAAATAGTAATGTTCAGAAATCTTATCCATAAATAGGTATAGGCCATTATATCTATTTATCCCGCAGACTAATCAACTGTAGTTGTAAGCAAAAGAGAGAGACAGATAAGATAAGATAAGATTTCAGTTGCATGTTTAGTATTAGTTTATAATTAAGTTAGAGTCAACAGACAGAAAGAAAAGATACTTAATTATATTAATACAGTTTTCATTTTACCCTCTTTAAGCTAGTTACCTTAAAGAGAAGCCTTCCTCTGCACGTACTAGTGTACGTGAAATAACGTAAGGCACCACTCGCAACTGAAGCAGTGCGAAGTGGACTTGTACTGAAGCAGTACAAGTCGTAGTGCCCCGTTGCACCTGGTAGCACTTTGTAGTCTGTCCAAGGACCACATTTTTTTCACCTAACATGGACATGTTGATGATAGTGGGAATAGGCATCACGTTTCCCGTGTAAGCTACTCCTTTCTAAGTGACATAGAAAGGAGTGCGGTCGAACGAATGAGTTCGACCGTAGGAAACGATGCAATCTTGGCAATGCTGTCCAATTTGGACAGAGGTGCCCTCCATTCAGCCATCGCCAAATTCATACAACATGAACTTGACGAGATGTAGGAGAAGGTAGCCTTGCTAAATCAGCAAGACAATCAACAGGCAGAACTGTTGAGGTTACAACAGGTACAGACCCCTGTGCCTGGGATGACGCAAACGCGTCATCCCGAAACCTTAAAGATTGACATCTCTAAGTATAAAGGAGTCGAAGAAGACTCCCTCTTGAGATGGTTTGTCGAGTTGGACGATGCCATAAGGGCACGTCACATCGTTAACGAGCAAATGCAAGTCGCATTCGCTCAATCAAATTTGGCAGGTCGTGCAAAACTTGGGCATTGGGCCTTAAGTTGCGCGACCCATACGTCTTTTAGTCGCTAGAGGCTTTTAAAGCCCGGATCAAATAGACGTTTGAACCGCCAAGGGCTGAGTTCAGAGCTCGTTCACAGCTTCTGTAACTCAAGCAAGGCAAGCGTGATGTTCCCGCATGTGCCCAGGACATACGACTCTTAGCGAGTTGTATAACAAATAACCCAGTCCATGAACACACGCTGATTACGGTGTTCATGCAAGGTCTTACGGATGGTCTAGTAAAGACCCATCTGTTCCGCTTGGAACTGGATACGCTAGAAGAAGCAATATCCGTTGCGGAACAGGAGGACTTTAGCTTGAGACAGGCTTAAGCTAGTTCGTCATCGTATCGTCCTCCAAGACGACACGAGTTAGGAGGTCCAGAACCCATGGACTTTCTTACGTCGAAAGCGAGAGACCTCGCTTTCCGAACAATAAGCGATCGCAGAAATGCCATCGCTGCCAAAAATTGGGACATTACGCTCATGAGTGTAGTGCCCCACGCCCAGCATCGAAAGCAACTGAACGTAATTTTGGACCGTATGCCAAAAAGGGCAACGGTCGCGGATCCGACGTTGTTGCGAAATCGCAACAGCGAGGCGGATCGCCAAAAAATGGTCGGGGTCAGTAGGGGCGCAACGCCCTACTAATCCAGCAACCTCAAGAGAATTTGCAAATCTCTTGAC
>NC_090610.1:9542509-9558867 GCF_004359215.1 Bremia lactucae | reverse complement strand
GCAGAGATGACAGTACATCTCTCTCGTCTCTTGAAAAAAGACGAGAAATGGTTATGGAACGCTGATTGTCAGCGTTCATTTGAAGGAATCAAGCAAAGCTTGATGCAATCGCCCATATTGGCGATTGCGGATCAAGACAGACCATTCCATGTGGTCTGTGACGCCAGCGATTTCGCAATCGGCTGTGCGTTAATGCAATACGATACAGATGGCGCGGAGCGCGTCGTCTGTTACCAATCGCGTCAGCTGCAACCAGCTGAACGCAATTATCCAGTGCATGACAAGGAACTCCTTGCCATGAAATATTCATTGGCTAAATTTAGGGTCTACCTCCTAGGAGATAGACCGTTCATCGTATATACGGACCATGCGTCATTACGCACGGCCGTCAATAGCCCACACCTCTCGCAAAGAATGGCGAGGTGGCTATCCTTCTTCGCGGAGTATAACTTCTCCGTCGAATATAAACCAGGACGACTTAATGTCGTCGCTGATGCGTTATCACGCCGACCCGATTTCGAGTCAGATGTGCACTCCAACAGTGAAATTAATCCCACTGTTGCAACACTCACTACGAGGGTTCCGTCATCAACCTTAGTTGATGACATAAAGAAAGCCTACACAGAAGATAAGGACCTTCTATGTTTAAAGGATCATTTAATTAATCCATATGTAAAATCTTTTAAAGATTTACCGGCTTCATATCGATCGTCATCCGATCGATACAGAACACGCAACGGCTTGCTGTACTACACAGCTGTTGCCGGCAACACTTCACGTGTCGTCGTCCCTACGCCCAATGATTTATGCTTGCGCATCATGTATGAGTGCCACGATGCACCAAAAAGTGGGCATCGCGGACGTGAGAAAACTTATCTCACAGTAAGTCGCGACTTTTACTGGCCCCGCCAGTACCAGTTCGTGCGTGAGTACATTCGTGCTTGCGAGATATGTCAACGGGTGAAGCCTAGCCCTTTATCCCGTGCACCTCTCCAATCTCTACCACTTCCGGCAGAATGTTGGCAGTCCGTACCTATGGACTTCGGCTTCGGATTTTCCGAAGACGATCACAAAAAAATGGAATCCTTGTTTTTGTAGACAGATTCAGCAAGATGGTACATCTTGTTGCAGTACCATAGTCAATCACGGCCCCGGGCTGTGTCCGTGTCTTTATCGACTCGGTATTCAAACTGGTCTCGGATAGAGATCCAAGATTCACGGCGGAGTTCTGGCAATCCGTGTTCCGATCTCTCCGAACGCGGCTGACTATGTCATCTTCTGATCATCGAGAGACAGATGGCCAGACAGAACGCGTAAATCGCGTCCTCGAAGAGATGCTTCGAGATTACATCCAATATTATCCGAATTGGAGCGAGTTTTGGGACCGATGGTCGAATTCGCCATCAATAATTCGGTGCATGCGTCTACAACGCATACACCGTTCTTCGTGAATGGCTTACGCCATCCTCGCATACCCACCCAATTAGAGGGATCCTCTTGTTTAAGGGGGGGGACTCGCACGAGCAAAACCATTTCTGGCTCATGTTCATCACGCGTCGAAGTTAACAACGACGCGGGTGATGTCGATGACGAAGAAATCGACATCGAATACGAGAATGATCTCATGGTACACACAAAGCGTACTGAAAATGACAAAACAAATGAGTTAGCAGAAGAGTTTCTGCTAACTCGAGAATCAGTTATCCGTTTCGTTCAGGATTCCATTGCTAACGCAGTGGACCGACAGAAACGGAATGCGGACAAACATGGAAGAGCAAATGTTCATTCATTTAAAGTTAATGATCTAGTGCTACTCTCTACGGTAAACTTCCTAAGCGATTAGTCACTAATTTGGGTAGCAGTAAGCTACTACCCAAGTTCATTGGTCCTTTCCGTGTACTGCATCGCAGAGGCAATGCGTGCACAGTAGAATTTCAACGTAGGATGCGAACGCATCCTACGTTGCGTTTTACGTTTGTCGGCTCCGCCCGTACCATCAGTACGCGGCTTCTTCCGAGGACGGATTTGACCACCCTTTTCAAGAATCCTCAAAAGATTCTTGTATTCGCGAGCCAGATTCTCATGTTGAACCTGAAGTTTCTCATGCCGGTTCCGAAATATTCTCGAAACTGCGATGAGCTGACGACGGTCATCGCGAACAGCATGATTTTTCCGCTCGTACTCCAACATGGAGTAACAACTCTTCGAACGGTCTTTCAACCGCTTGATATGGTGAGCCTATACCGTCTGCTCCAACGAGCGACGCTTGCCACGCTCGTGGTCAAGTCCCTCCAAAATCATGGAGGAAGTGATCGATTTTGTCGATGTTCGACATTAGATTCGACACACGGTTCGGATCTAATCTTCCCTCCTCCACCACAACCATTGGTGGATTCCCACGGTGGTCAACGTTTCCGTGGAACGTATCCAAAACCACCGTTATGTGAAGGGGTAGCGAACGAGTTCTCTTGTTCACTGGCGTGGTTATCCACCTTTGCATGACAGCTGAGAGCCTCGTTCCCAGCTGGTGTCTGACGTTGAGGGCCTCGTCCGTCAGTATGACGAGACCCATCCGATGGTTCAGAAGTTCCATCGGAAAACACGCGCCCCTAACGCATGTAAATCAATTGCAAAACGTCAATCGCATCCCGCATCTCAATAGAGGTGCGAGCCCTCCCCCAGGGCGAAGAAAGGGAATAGAGATCCCCTTTTACCCTCTTCGAGTTGTCAACACAACACGGACAGGGATCACCCCACGTGAGGCATGGAAGCCCAGCCCCACGTGACAACCGATGTAATTTATACTTTGCACTGGCTGGAGTTCCTTTTTCAAACTTAACGGGATTCGCATTAAGTTTTTGAAGCCAGGGCTCGCGTCCAATGTCTTTGACATTGCGTACGAACGCGCTCCAGGCTTGCATAAGCGAGACTTCATCTCGCTTATTGTTGCCACTAAAGCATCAAGATAGAAATCTTCCTCAGCGCGAAAGTTCTTCGCACTGGGATCAAGGCCATGTAGCTTTGTCGCAATAAATAAGGGTACTTATTGTGAGGAGTAGTCTCTCCAGACAAGCTATTGATTAGGCGATCTGGCAAAATCCACGGCTTCTTTTCAGGGGCGAGATGAGACATTTTACTATCTTCACTTCCCTGAGTGGTACCCACTGAAGCAGGGTATCACAAGAACTTTTCTTACGATGGCATACGCCATCGTCATCATCTTGCACAGAAACACGTGCAGGTAGCCGTACGGGAGACGGAACAGGCGATGAGGGATCATCCTCATCGTCGCATCCAAATCGACTATTAACTCGTCTATAAGAATAAGCCCTCTCATTCAAAGGCTCATAGTCAGCCGCCTGACGTCTATCCGGCGACTGTTCTATCCTCCCCCTTTAGTCCGACTCGCATTCGTAGTCAACCTTCAAAGAGGGGTCGTATTCACGTGGTGAATCATCACGTGCAATCGCAACATTTAGTGTTGTGCGAGTGAAAGATACTACGGCAGACGTTCCGTCTGCCGCAAGAGATAACAGTGGGTCACCCGCGGCTGCACGAACCGCAGCCGGAGGCGCAGCACAATCAACACCCCGCATAGTTTATTCTTCATGCGATGGAATTTAAAATGATGTTTCTGACCAATCAGCATCATTTTAAGATTAAGTGGTCACATAGTGACCACTCCATCTAATGAGAGTCAGAGTGATTGTCGTTTAAGGGAGGGGTGATAAAACGGGGTGTATCGTTACATGAAATTAACACTTAAAGGTTGTTAATTAGTATATTATCTAAAAGGTAGATAATATTTGGAGGAAATTACTTGATAAAGTAATGTTCAGAATTCTTATCCATAAATAGGTATAGACCATCATATCAATTTATTCCGCAGACTTATCAGCTGTAGATGTAAACAAATGAGAGAGACAGACAAGATAAGAATTCGATTGCAGGTTTAGTTTTTGTTAATAATTAAGTTAGAGTTAACATACAGAAAGAAGAGATAGTTAAGTATATTAATGCAGTTTTCATTTAACCCTCTTTAAGCTAGTTGACTTAAAGAGAAGTCTTCCTCTGCACGTACTAGTGTACGTGAAATAACGTAAGGCACCACTCGCAACTGAAGCAGTGCGAAGTGGACTTGTACTGAAGCAGTACAAGTCGTAGTGCCCCGTTACAATGGCTATACCTGTTACAAGTTAACATAAGTCAATTCTTACTTTCATCTTGCTTTACTGTAAAATACACAAAGTTTCATGCCGGAGAATTCAGTTGGTGCAATTTTCCCGACTAACGCTAGCCGATCTTTTCGACTAATCTGACTTTGTCATTAGACATTCGTTGTTGCTTTGCATCATCATAATCAACTTTCTTAAGAATGAAGCGAGTATTAGCAACATGAACGCCTCACATTACATAAAGCTACAACAAACGTGTAGAGGAGCTACCTCGCTTCTCATATCAGAGGAAGACTTTCAGACTCAGAGAGTCACTTAGTTCTATTGAACCAATGGGTTTACCAATTCACGGAGTCGTACAAGCTATTAAAGCTCAAGAAATCCTTGTTTAAGGGATTCAGGGGTTCGTAGAACCAAGTGGCAACTAGTGCCCAAGAGGATATACCTTAGAAAGGCTTCTATCTCTTACAGATCAATGCGCAAGCCTTAGGAAGACACTTAACGCTTTAAGATCCAAATGGGAACTGCACTTTATTTAACAATTTAATTCAAAACTTAGCCTAGCTAATCTAAAAGATTTCGGCTGCCAGATTTATATCCGGCGCCACCGTATTTGTTACCCATAATTATTGGGATTTAAGTAATTAAATATTTTAGAGTAGGATAAAAGGGTATTTACCCATAAAGTAAATGTACCACAACAACGGTTTTACAACCGATGTGTGCCCCATTACACCCTCCCCCATCAGACTGTTGACACCGAGTGACAGCAGTCGCTTCATTTCCTCTTTGAGGTTGGAACTTTAACAGCAAACCGTTCTGTTGTGCTTTTCTTTCCTTTGTCTCATGACAATCAAGCGTGAGTCACATACTCTAAGGTGAATGGGAGAACTATATTGACGGAAATCGGCAAAATGATAGTACCTTCCTCGACGATGAGGGAATGGTGGACTTTGATAGTAACTCTTCTACAGAGGATGAGGAGAAAGAGCGTCGTTCTCTCACGCCTTCTCCTCCAAATAAACGTTTACGGGCTCCGAATCAATTACCAGAACGTGGTGCCGCTGTTGTCTTAACTGCATTGAGCAGGACACAGGACCCTGAGTCCATCATCATTACGATTGGGCATGATGAAAAGCAAGAGCGGATATCCTCATAGAGGAACAAGCACGTCGACGAGCTGCCGAAATAGCGAAAGCTAACATTCATAGTGAATATAGATTTACTCCACTTAGTGGGGACGAGCGTCTCAGAGAGATAGCCGGTCACAGCTTAGGCACCTGGATCTCCATTGACCCGGCGGTAACGCCAGAGGAGATCGCTCTCGCGATACCTTACGCCAAAGGTTAGGACGGGAAGTCAGTTTCTGACACTTTACGTGATCAAGCTCATGGGGCTTCGGTGACCTGTTTGAGAGAAATTCCGATCGGTTTGTTTCCAAACGAAACAAGAAGTGAAAACGAAGTCTCACTTGAAAACTGGATCCACCTGGCCCGCCGCCTTCTTTATATTTGGAATATCAGAGAGTCTACAAATACGGCTGATGTTCGTTTGGAACGGAAGCTTCGCTTCGAATTCGCTATGCTTAAGGCCAAAGGCCAGTTACGTTCGGCATTTATGCCACAAAATGAAGAAAGGCCTAGCCGATATTTCAAAGCTTCGGTTGACCGTACAACCATGGATCGAAGCCGCACTGAGGCTATAGATCCACACAATCCCACCTCTAGTGGTAGGAAGCGTCGTTTGGCGCGAGTTGACCCTGAGCTTGGCGCTCAAAAACGTCAACGGCGTACAGGCAATCTTGCCGAAGAGGTACCCTGAACTCCCAAGAGTTTTCGGGAAGAGGGGTACCCTAGCCACTTCACCAGATACTGGTATTGACCCTTACGACGACGTCGCTTTAAAAGTTTCTCCACATGAAACAGAAGGTTCCTCCGCGCATCAAGCAGCGCGGGAGGAGGCCGAAATTATGGCGGAAGCATTTGATGCTCTAAGGCACGAGGTGCAACTTCTTCGTGAGGTCCTTGCTCGGGTTGAGAGCTCTTTTGAGGCGGTTCTGACCGTCTTTCAACGCTAAAGCGTTAGCAGCCTCGTTTAGAGGACCAGCTGGACATCCTGTTGAGGATGCAGCAGTCTGCGGCACGACCGCCTGTCGGCGCAAGCGCCTTTAAGTCCACATGGGAAGGGTATCGATATGGCTTAAGCACGCTAACGTAGAACACTGGGTGTGTACGCAGCTTGCTAGGAATGTTTAGCGTATAAGCTAGGTCCTTCTTGGCCACGACCGTTAATGGTCCAAAAAAGCGCGGGCGCAATTTGGTCTTGAAGACCGCGGAACACAAGTTGGTAGGTAGTTTCTTAGCGTTTAGTAAAACTCGGTCTCCGAACCACGTAAGAATGAATACAACTTCTGCCTTTGGCATTTGCTTGTTCTTTTGTTTGTCTTGGCTATCAGCCATCGTATCCCTTACATGTCTTAAGACAATAAATTGCGTCACGAGAAACTCGCTTACTTGTTTTCGAACGGTAATAGGGCTGATATCAGCAAGCCTATCGGCCAATTCTCCCCCACCAAGCCCTGAACCACTGCGTGGTATCGTCAATGGAACGCGCGGGTGGGTAAGACCGTTTACATAAAACGGAGTATAGCCTGTAGAGGCATAACCAGCGTTATTTAACGCGAACTCCACTACTGGGAGCATTGAGCTCCAGCGCTTTGGTGTCCGAGCACACACACTGCGTAAAACCTTTTCAATGACGCGATTGACACGTTCAGTTTGACCATCGGTCTGCAGATGGTTCGCAGTGGACAAATTAAATCTGGTGCCAAGCACTCGGAAAATTGATTTCCAGAATTTTCCCGTGAAACGGGGGTCCCGATCAGAGACAATTGCCACAGGCAAACCGTGTTGTCGAAACACGCGACCAATAAACAATCTTGCTGTACCTTCACCATAAACGGAATCCGACACGGCCGCTTAGAAAGCCATTTTGCCCAATCGGTCAACGAAGACCACTTTGCCGGAGTTACCGGCTGAATCTTTCGGTAGACCGAAAACAAAATTCATACTAATGGACTCCCAACAATTTATGGGGACGGGAAAGCTCGCCAGTGGCGCAGCAGCACGCGCCGAGGGTTTACCCGCTGACAAGTTTTGCATGTGCGAACATATGGGTTGACCCATTTATAAAGCTTGGGCCACCAACAAATCTGGCTTGCAGAGCCGTAGGTCTTTTTTCCACCGAGATGACCACCAAGGACAGTATCGTGCGCCTTATAGAGGATTCTTTTCTTCAAATCCTCATCATGAGGAACAACGACACGCGGAGGTTCCGCAGTGTATGTGCAATAAAGCAACAGGTCGTTATCGATAAAAAACGATGTAACTTTATGTGCCGGCAATTCAATACCCGATTCAGAATTCTTTAGAGCTCGTAGCAGAGCTACACAGTGGTCATTCTTGGCGTAAGCCGAACGGATTAATTCCGGAATAGGCGACATGATAGTCGTTAAATGAGAGAGCTCATAATCCAGCCTGCGTGATAACGCATCGGCCAAAGCAGTCTGCTTGCCGAGCTTATACTTCACCTCGAAGCTGTATTCCGCTAAAAAAGATAGCCATCGGACCATTCTCTGTGAGAGATGGGGCGAATAAGTCGCCGTGCGTAATGACGCGTGATCTGTATATATCACAAACGGCTTAGAGCCGAGCAGATGAACTCTGAATTTGACGAGAGCATACTTCATAGCAAGTAACTCTTGTCATGAACTGGGCAGTTCTTTTTTGCAGCTTTAAGCTGTCTAGACTCGAACGCAATAACACGTTCACGCCCATCAGCATCTGTTTGTAACAGAGCACTACCAATGGCACAGACGACACTGAAAGGCCAATTTGGATTTGGCAATACCAGGATCGGGGCATGGATAAGACTATCCTTACCTGCTCGGAAAATATTATGTTCGGTGCTAGTCCAGCACCATTCTGTATCCTTTTTAAGGAATTAGATAATGGCCTAGCCATACCAGCGTAATTCTCACTATATTTGTGTAAATAATTGGCGAGACCCAACAACTTACGCAAATCCTTTTGTTTTTAAGAACCGGCCAATCTACTATGGCTTTTATCTTAGCGGGATCCGCTCTAAGGCCTCGCTTTCCAATGAAGCATCCTAAAAAAGGAATTTCGTCTGCACCAAAAATGAATTTGATGCATTGGCATACAATTTATTTGTGCGCATACACTCGAGCACTGCTCGCAAATGGTCCAAATGGTTTTCTATATCCCACCGACCCTGCTCCACACGACTATGGACAAAAATGTCATCGAATTAAGTCTGTGCATAACCTCGATGAGGGCGAAAAAGTTGCGTCACTAGACGATTAAATGTTGC
This sequence comes from Bremia lactucae, assembly GCF_004359215.1. Classification (NCBI taxonomy): domain Eukaryota; phylum Oomycota; class Peronosporomycetes; order Peronosporales; family Peronosporaceae; genus Bremia; species Bremia lactucae. Next base: position 9,550,300 of record NC_090610.1, on the reverse strand, counting down.
CGGGGCATTGAAAAGCCCTTGTGGCATAGCCAACACTCCCATAACATAACGCTTGGTGTGCTAACTGCTGTAAGCGGGATATCGCTAGCTTGCATGAGCAGTTGGTAGTGACCATCGACTAAGTCCAGTGCACTGTACATTGTACATCCCACCATATTGTTCTGAAGAACATCCTTTCTAAGAATGGGGGGTTTGTGCTGGTATTGTGGCACCGTTAAGCTTATTATAAGCATGTACAATGCGCCATTTACCATTTTGGTTTTTGACACAAAATTTGGGTGTCGAATGAGGAGATTTGCTCTCTCGTACCATTCCAGCCTCATGCTTAGCACGGATGAAATCGTCAATGACGTCACACTGCTCCTTTGGTAAAGGCCATTGTCTTGTGACACAGTATTTGGTTCCCGGAACCAAGTCAATTTCATGACGAACACCTCTATCCGGAGGTAAAGCAGATGGTGGATTATTACATACCACATCTTGGAATTTCTTAATCAAGGAATGAAAGGGATCCATAGGATCTTTAAGGCTCGATGACCCATTTCGCGCATTAAGTGCAGCTTTTGTGGCATCCACGACAGCTTCGTCTAGAAGTGACGATGAGTTTAACTCAACTGTTGGTCGAATGACAACCATCTCAGATAAGTCGCCAGCCTTTAAGGCTTGGCCCGCACTCATATATAGATATTTCGTCTAGCTCTAAAAGAGCATGTAACGAAGGGATTGCCGCAAAACTAACTTCCCCCTCAACGTTACCGGTCTCACCATTTACAAGCGTGTGTAATTGCTCACTCGTATCACTTTGCGAGGGTATACATGCTTGTGTCTCTCCAGTCTTGGAGTGAAGACAATGCGCCTCTTAGAGGCCGGGACATTCACGTCCCGGATTTTCCAGCCTGTATTGGTTCTATATAAGACCTGGTGTCTAATTTGACATCCGACAAGTAGTTAGGTAACTAAACTTCCTTATTCAGCGAACGTTTACGTGTCGCTTCACGTGCATTAGAAGGGTTTGACCAAAAATGCCCTGGCGAACTGCCAACAGTGTCACTACTGACACTCAGTATGATGCCACCTCGGCTGACCATACCCGGTAGACTTAGACGTGTTACTCCACGTATCTCAGGGATATTGCACCCTTGATGATTGGCCTTAGGCCAACAATGCTTTCAGAATTCAATGAATCGTTATTACAACGAGTTTGTCAGTCCTCAGGTCGCAAGAAAACGAGGACACTCGCAGTAATTTATTCGGGCGCCCATACGTAAAACGCTCAACCGTCGCAGCCGGACGGAATTTTTATTGCATGAGCCTGTATTTTCAGTATAATCACTTATAGCATTTTTTTAGCTGTGTAAAAAAGGGCATTATTGTAATCAATGCTCAGGTACCGTTAGCCTCCCTTCAAATAAATTATTGTTACATATGTAAAAATCTGAAGAAACCTGATAAAAATCGTCCCAGTAGAAGAATCGGATGCAGTTACAAGAGCATGCAGTTTTAGTACATCCGTGAAAAGAACGTTGATAATAATTGAATCTATACTATTGTCAAAAAAAATAATTTTTCAAGTTACGAAATTAACTATCTCGTTAGAAATTGAGCAATTCGTCCATACTCGTATCGCTTATTGGCTTGGACCGAAGCCTCTATCCATCCTGAAAAGAGAAATACCTATTGTTAAGTGTATGCACGTTTGCACAAGTTGTTAGATATAAAGGAGAACAAGATTTCACCCGACTAAATATTATGGAGAACTTTTTGAGCGATTTGGTTTGGCGAAGCACTCAGCAGAATCCCGATGAAAAATACATTGCAGTTGACTGTTAATGACATGGATCCTGCGCAACGCAAACAACCACCAGTGAATGGAGAAGTCCGAATTATAAATCGACTGGATCTGGGATGTATCAAGCGACATGGACAATGTAGGTGGGAGCTACTATAGCAGCCACGCTCTACTTAAGCACACACTTTTCATGCACAGTGATGAAGCGGCTTGACCGTCCTCTCTCACATGGAGTGAGGTAATTGGTGGGCGCCTAAGTGACCGCACCCAACGAACTAAGAGCCTTAGTAGAAGTGTCGCCACGGAAGCGATAATCCGGCTTCACGCGCGCACTTGTTCACTAAGAAGTAGTTTTAAGACGAATTAATGTTTAATCAGATTAAAAATTATAACTTTTAATCAATAAATAGATGCCACTTCTGTAGATGCGCATCCCTATATTGCGAGCGTATTATTTTGAATACCTCGGATTACCGATGACGCTAGCCGTCATCGCTTCCAATGTTATTGCACCTATGTGCATCACATACACGAGGGGTGGGGTCACTATGGGAGCCACAGGTCCAAATATTTCCCAAGAAAATATTTGTTTTTACCATTTCTTTAAGTTAAAAAGGTGTACTAATGGGTTTGCGTAATATAGGCCAACTTTAGCCCGTTACACCACCCCCTCTTTGAGATTTTTTTTACATTTCTTGTAAAATCATTAACAGGAGGAACGAGGAACCGCGAGCTGCTTTACACGCCGCTTTTAGTCGTCTTATCGACTCTTAGCAACCAGGGTGTATACATCTTCATCCCTAAGAGGGGCAAAGCTGATGGTTAGTCTGCGAAGACACCCACACAACCACGCACGAAGCGCACGCACAGCGACAAAACGTTGCCGTCGCGTAATACACAAGTTGCAAAACTGACAGTTACTGATGCTGCTGTCGCATTGCTAACCGGGCTTAATGACTTATCTCACTTCGCAGTGAGGATGTAAAATGTAGATCCAGAAGAGATCACATACCCCTTTCGACTAAGGAGACCACTGTGAGTCGAGCGTCGGTCGGGTGAGGGAGACGGGGAAGTTAAAAGACTTCCAGTTGAATGATTCCCCCCACCGCGATATGAGCTTGGAGAGCGAGGGATATCCCGCGCGTAATGCGTAATTCTCAGCAACAGCTTCTCCAAAAGTTCTAGCCGAAGTTTCAGCCTTTGGTAACCCTGGCGATCCTTCGCTCGGACATCGTGAAGAGCCGAAGTCAGTCGCGAGACTTGACTTTCGAGATCCTCGATCCGTCGTTCAGCAGCGCACACCGCCTGCGGATGCAAGATAGGCTGCCGCAAGAAGGTGGGCGAAATCGCCGCTCCTATCAAGCGCCACCGGCACTGATGGATGTGGCTGGGAGCCAACCTTTCCTTGTTGGAAGGTTGGTTGCTCACCGCCTTCTTGTAATAAGGTTGGTTGCTCACCGCTCCGTGCAAAAGAAGTATTGAATCCTCGTCCAGAAGGGAGGATACCTAAAGAGTTTTCATTCTTGAGAACTGGTCGACGTGCTGCGCGCCGACGTATCGGACCTGGTGTCTGGCTATGAGAAGGAGCACCAGTTTCCGCTCCGATGGTTCCGTATGGACTAACAGGAGCGGCGTGATGAGAAGAAGCAGGGGGTACAATACCGCCCGACACATGGGTGAACACGCAAGCAAACGAAGGTAATAGAGTAGTGTGCTCTAATACGTCTGCGCCTTGCCAGCAAGGTGTTGTCCGAGTACGTCGACCTTGACATCTTCCGGCCACAAAAATCCACAGGCGCGTTCCGATAAACCAACTTGACGGACAGATTCCTTGCCCCAAGCCAGGAAACCACCGCTTACTCCTTGAGACAGCTCCTTCCCTTCAAAGGGTCGCAGAGCTAGTTTTAGCTGATGTCCGTCCGGTACACCCACTCGCGATGGGAGGGGGGGGGTACGCTCCAAAACTTGAAGGTTTAACCCTACCCCGGGTCCCAAGAACGAATTAAGAATACTTGACTCCACCGAGTCCCTTCGGGATCTCCATCAAATTCATCCGATCGGATAGGTCCCCGAGCATCGTCACCCCCTTTCCATCCCCGTCTCGGGAGATGCCGAATCTTCTTCAAAATGGTGGTCGGCGATCCTATTAGGGTCTTAGATTGCCACAGCAGGAACATCCTACCTTCCTGCACCACCAGCACGCGTACTCCGGCTCATAACCTGTTACATGTAAGCACGTATTTTGCACAAGTTGTTAAAAGTAAAAGTGAAAAATATGTTTGTGTCAATCTCCCTCTTCATTAACACTACAGCATGCAAACAAACGTTGCTACAACCATACCATGTCCGGATCGTATTAAGTACGCCCGATTCCGCCCATCACCATGTGATGTTACGACGTGACGTCCGGCAGTCCTTGTCCTACTTATCATCAGTCCGGCTTATCAGATGTCGTCGCTCCTTACCTTTGCAGGTCTTGTGCTTCAACCTCAACGTCGTGATTGCCTGTCGAAACCAATATCCGCTGACACCATTCGCGTGGTTCACATGTGGTGATAAATTTTCGCCGTTGAATGAAGCTTAGCTCTTCGGTTTTGTACACATTTGTGCCAGGACAATGTCAGGTGAATATGCGCGGGGATGTCAGCCTACGCATTGAAGTTCGATCATTTCGATTGCTTAGGTACCGATCAAATTGGTTAACAGAGGAAGTAGAAACAACCCTTCCATATGTTGTAACGGGGCACTGCAGACTTCTACTGCTTCAGTACAAGTTCACTTCGCACTGCTCCAGTGCGAGTGGTGCCGCACGTCACTGCACGTCCCAAGTACGTGCAAAGGAAGACTCTCTTGGAAACACTTGCTTTAAAGTGGGTTAAAGTAAACTGTATTTAATATAATCAAGTTCTTTTTGATTCTATCTATTTAATACTAAATTTGTCATATGCTAATACAGAACATGTAATAAAGTCTTATCTGTCTCTCTCTTTGCGCGTGTCCAGTGCTAACTGGACCGTGGAGCAAGTAGATATGATCTTTATCTACCAATGGATATTCTCTCCGAATATTACTATGTAAAGTAATATTCATTAAATATGATCTACCTTTTAAAAAAAATTAATGAACAACCTATGAGTGTTAATTTCATGTAAAGATACACCCCGTTACATCACCCCTTCCTCAAACTACAATCACTCTGACTGTCTTTGAATAGAGTAGTCCCTATAAGACGACTTACTTGATAACGATGTGGATTGGTCAGAACCATCATTGAGAATTCTATCGCATGGTTAACGAGTCCATGCGAATAGGAATAGTGCGGCGCCTTTGGCTGCGGCACAATCATCCGCGGGCGACGCATTATTATCTCTTGCGGCAGACGTTTCGTCTGCCGTAATATCATCTTCTCTCGCAAAACTAGATGTTGCAAGTGCACGTGGTGCGTCACCACGTGAGTGCGACCCCTCTTTGGAAGGTCGACTATAAATACAAGTCAGACGAAATGGCTGACTCAGGAGAGCAGAAGAGTCGCCTGATTGTCGTCACGCGGCTGACTATAAGCCTTCGAATGAGGGGGCTTAATCGGATAGACGTGCTAATAGCGTTCGGTATAGCATGTTTGATAGGCGATGAGGATGACTCTCATCGCCAGGACCGTCTCCCGTGCCGTCACCCGCACTTATCGCTGTGCGTGGTGATGACGATGGCGTAAGCCATTGTAATAAAAGTTCTTGCGGTACCCCAGCTTCAGTGGGTACCACTCAGGGGAGCGTAGACAATCAAATGTTTCGTCTTGCCCATGAGAAGAAGCCGAGGCATTTGCCCGAACAGCTAGTCAGTAGCTTGTCTGGAGAGACTGCTCATCACAATAAATATCCTTTATTTATTGCGACAAAGCTACATGGCCTTGATCCCAGCGCGAAGAACTTTCGCGCGGGCGCATGTTTTCCGATGGACCTTCTGATCCATCGGATGAGTCTGACAGACGAGGCCCTCAACGTCAACAATTAGCTGAAAACGAGGCTCCCAGCTGTCATGCAAAGGTGGATAACCGCGCCACTGAACCAGATCACTCGTTCGCTGCCCCTTCACATCACGGTGGTTAAGAATACGCTCCACAAGGAAACGTTGACCACCGAGGGAATCCACCTATGGTTGTGGTAGACGAGGAAAAATTTCGATCCGAACTGCGTGTCGGATCTAGAGTCGAAGATCGATAAACTCGATCGCTACCTCCATGTATTAGAGGGGAAACTTGAACACAAGCGCGGTAAACGTCACTTGTTGGGGCAGATCGAATGGCTGGAAAACCGTTCGAAGAGTGCGTACTCAATGTTGGAGTACGAACGGAAATATCATGCTCTTCGTGAGCTGTCTTCCGCTCATCTTGGTTTCAAGGATCTTCGGACCCGACATGAGAATCTCCAGATTCAGCATGAAAGTCTGATTCGTGACAACAAGAAAAAGAATCTTTTGGGGATTCTTGAAAAGGGTGGTCAGATCCATTCTCGGAAAAAAATGCGTACTGATGGTACGGACGGAGCCGATCAACGTAAACCGTAGGATGTGTTCGCATCCTACGTGGCAATTCTATTGTGTACGCGTTGCCTGTGCGACGCAGAACACGGAATTACCGATTGGACTTGGGTAGTAGCTTTCTGCTACCCACATGAGTGACTAATCGCTTAGGTAAGTTTACCGTAGAGAGTAGCACTAGATCATTAATATTAAATAAATGAACATTTGCTCTTCCATGTTTGTCTGCATTCCGTTTCTGACGGTCCACTGCGTTAGCATTGGAATCCTGAACGAAACGCATTATTGATTCTCGATTTAGCAGGAATTCTTCTGCTGACTCATTTGTTTTGTCTTTTTCAGTACGCTTTGTGTGTACCATGAGATCATTCTCGTATTCGATGTCGATTTCTTCGTCATCGACATCACCCGCGTCGTTGTTAACTTCGACGCGTGATGAACATGAGCCAGAAATGGTTTTGCTCGTGCGAGTCCACCCCCCTTAAACAAGAGGATCCCTCTAATTGGGTGGGAATGCGAGGATGGCGTAAGCCATTCACGAAGAACGGTGTATGCGTTGTAATCGCATGCACCGAATTATTGATGGCGAATTCGACCATCGGTCCCAAAACTCGCTCCAATTCGGATAATATTGGATGTAATCTCGAAGCATCTCTTCGAGGACGCGATTTACGCGTTCTGTCTGGCCATCTGTCTCTCGATGATCAGAAGATGACATAGTCAGCCGCGTTCGGAGAGATCGGAACACGGATTGCCAGAACTCCGCCGTGAATCTTGGATCTCTATCCGAGACCAGTTTGAATACCGAGTCGATAAAGACACGGACACAGCCCGGAGCCGTGATTGACTATGGTACTGCAACAAGATGTACCATCTTGCTGAATCTGTCTACAAAAACAAGGATTCCATTTTTTTGTGATCGTCTTCGGAAAATCCGAAGCCGAAGTCCATAGGTACGGACTGCCAACATTCTGCCGGAAGTGGTAGAGATTGGAGAGGTGCACGGGATAAAGGGCTAGGCTTCACCCGTTGACATATCTCGCAAGCACGAATGTACTCACGCACGAACTGGTACTGGCGGGGCCAGTAAAAGTCGCGACTTACTGTGAGATAAGTTTTCTCACGTCCGCGATGAAAGATTTTACATATGGATTAATCAAATGATCCTTTAAACATAGAAGGTCCTTATCTTCTGTGTAGGCTTTCTTTATGTCATCAACTAAGGTTGATGACGGAACTCTCGTAGTGAGTGTTGCAACAGTGGGATTAATTTCACTGTTGGAGTGCACATCTGACTCGAAATCGGGTCGGCGTGATAACGCATCAGCGACGACATTAAGTCGTCCTGGTTTATATTCGACGGAGAAGTTATACTCCGCGAAGAAGGATAGCCACCTCGCCATTCTTTGCGAGAGGTGTGGGCTATTGACGGCCGTGCGTAATGACGCATGGTCCGTATATACGAT
>NC_090610.1:9534224-9540932 GCF_004359215.1 Bremia lactucae | reverse complement strand
GATGAGCTGCTGAGAACCCGTTCGTTCTCTGCAAAAATTACCGCTGACCGAATGTCGGTTACGTAATCGTCCTCTGTGACGAGTACGCAGATCTGCTTGATTTTCCCACAATGCAGATCTCTCAAGAACCGCTTAGGTTCTAGGGTTGGTAATTGAGTTATCTCCGAAGTTAACTTCGGAGGCGCATACAGATCAAGAGTAGAAGCGCCTACTCTCGATCCGTCATTAACCAAGACATTTAATGTCTCGGTTTCTTCCTGGGATTTATCCACAGGCTGCCGGGGGATTAATCCCTCGGGATTTAGAAGTCTAGTAACTTCTACCGTTTGAGGGGATTTCTCCTCAAATACGTGGGGACCTCTTCCCTCAACGTCTTCCGAGTGTGATTGCGCTATCACAGTCGGGTCCACTACGGTCGACGCTCTACTCGACTTAGGATCATCGTGTTGTCCTTTCTGGGCAACCGGTATACTCCTTGAATGTCGCCCGCCAGGCGTACATTCATGTCTCAATCCACTTGACGTATTCGAATGGTGGACTATCGGAGCTGCCTGTGCATTCGCACAGCCGCCGGCAGCTGACTCCATAGGGTGATTAGTCATCACACTGTAATCTTGTACAGTCGTACTGACGACCGTACCACAAGTGAGACCGTCGCAATCACTCGTAGTACATCCACACGCTTGTGGACGCTCCAAGACGTTCATCATATGGCGATCTGATGAACAAGTGGCAGGCATCGTTTTAGATCGATGCTTCCAGCTGATCCTTGGCTTATATTTCCTTAGCCAAGGCAAACCTAGGATGACATCAAATTTGTCATCCAAGTCCAGTACGATGAAATCATCATCATACTGTAAATCTCTTAACGTGTATTGAAATTTCACTACGCGTTTCATTACTGTTATCGATGCGCCTGTCGCTAGATACACCGTCATTCTCGTTGGAGGGATGTGCTCAACATATTTGAGCCTACGACCCTCTAGTGACTGGCGACTAAAGTCACGGCAAGGAATGCCTGCACTTCAAAATAACAGCGATATCTCGTTAATGTCAATTACATCCTTTGGACGAACTCTCGGTGGTGTCATAGGCGAGTTTGATGCTCAAAGCGTAAGCGAGGCTCAAAGTTTTGTAAATGAGCGATTAACCGTCACACACGAAAAGTTCGTGACGCGATTGCAAGCGCACAAGACAAGCAAAATAAAATGCAGACTACGATCGCAAAAAAAATGAACGCTGTAGAGAAGAGGAAAAGTACTATTGAATACTGCCAACCTAATAAACTTATTCGACGCCCCGCAGTCCACTAGGGCTCTGAGTGACAAATCATTTGTCACTTTTAACTTCAAGGTGATGAGGGATACCTCATCACCAGGTGCCGAGACACATAATGATTGTGTGTCTAGAGCAACTTTAGTCCAGAGAGTTGCAAATTCTCTTGAGGTTGCTGGATTAGTAGGGCGTTGCGCCCTTACTGACCCCGACCGTTTTTTGGCGGTTCGCCTCGTTATGCGATTTCACAACGTCGGACCCGCGACCGTTGCCCTTTTTAGCATTCGGTCCATAAATACGTTCAGTACCTCTCGGTTCTGGGCATGGGGCACTACACTCATGAGCGTAGTGACCAAACTATGACAGCGATGGCAATGCTGCAATCACTAGGTGCGAAAACCGAGGTCTCACATATTCGACTAACAGCTCTAGAAATTCAGGACCTCCAAGCCCGTGGCATCTTGCAGGACAAGACCATGACGAGTGCTCAAGCCTGCCTAAAGCATGTCCCCCTTAAGCAAAGGATATGATACAACAAGCCATCCAGTCATAACGAAGAGGTGGTCTTTAGACATACCAGCTTTGACCGCGTCTGTTCAGGAACCGGCATGTAAGCGATACCGCTAAGAGTCATTTATTGAGTGCGTGAACATCCGTCACCTTCCTTGACTTTCAAAAACAGAGGATCGGCGAATTATACCAGGAGGTCAAATCCCTTACAGCCCGAATTTAAATCGAGCGACAAAGAATACATCGAATTAAGTACTGATTTAGGAGGCAGATTTGACTGAGCAAATGCGACTTGCATTTGCTCGTCGACGATGTGACGTGCCCTTATGGCATCGTTCAACTCGACAAACCATCTTAAAAGGGAGTCTTCTTTGACTTTCCTATACTTAAAGATGTCAATTTCAACGTTTTGGGTCGACGCGTGTGCGTCATCCCAGGTACAGAAGTCTGTACCTGCTGTAAACTCATCAGTTCTGCCTGTTGAGCGCCTCACTGATTAAGCAAGGCTACCTTCTCCTTCGCCTCGTCAAGATCATGTTGTATGAATTTGGCGATGGCTGAATGGAGGGCATCTCTGTCCAAATTGGACAGCATTGCCAAGATTGCATCGTTCCCTACGGTCGTTCTCATTCGTTCGACCGCACTCCTTTCTATGTTACTTAGAAAGGAGTAGCTATCACGCGAAACGTGATGCGTATTTCTTTTATCATCTAGCATGGACATGTTAGATGATAGAACTGTGGTCCTTGGACGGACTACAAAGTGTTTCCAGGTTTAAGAGGGCACTGCCGACTTATACTGCTTCAGTACAAGGCCACTTCGCACTGCTTCAGTGCGAGTGGTGCCTCAAGTTACTTCACGTACACTAGTAGAAATACTCTCTTTTAAACACTTGCTTTATAGAGGTTTAAAAGTAAACTGTATTTAATATAATTAAATTCTTCTGTTTCTATCTATTTAGTGCTAACTTAATTATATACTAATACAAAACATGTAACAAAGTCTTATCTGTCTCTCTCTTTGCGCGCGTCCAGTGCTGACTGGACCGCGGAGCAAGTAGATATAATGGTCTATATCTACCAATGGATAAGCTATCCGAATATTACTATGTAAATTAATATTTTCCAAATATTATTTACCTTTAGATAATAAATTAATTAACAACCTTTAAGTGTTAATTTCATGTAACGATACATCCGTTACACATGCCTGACAGCTTGTATCGGGCCTCTTTGCGTCGTACGAGCAATTCCTGCTAGTAAACTTTTTGAATTATTGTAGTTCCTTTAAGGCATGCGCATATTGCCGGGTCTGGCGCAGGAGGAAACAAACTATTCAGAGTCTATATCTGCAAGTAACACAAAAGTGCAGCGACGGCTATGCGTCAAGCTCGGCGTATAACAACTGACCGGCTTGGTTCATAAGATATTGGAATGCAAACTTCATAGCAGATATCTCGCGTGGATCAGTAAGTCCAATTAGAAGCCCGCGCTATGCTGACACCTGCCGCAAATAAAATATAGAATGTGAGAATGAAGTAGCGTTGCTCGCTCATTAAGCAAGATGATGTACATTATAAGCTCACGATCTGATGGCTACCAACTAGCCCCCATTTCGTGAGCTTATCATGATTTAGATATTGCATCAGACACAAAATCGCATAGGTTATGACAATAACCTGTTCCAAGAGCAAAGCTATGGGCATCTTCTTATTTCAAGCATGATGCTGGCTAATCGAGGCAACCCACTTTATTCAATGACATCCAGCCTTTAAGCTCCCAGAATATGACGGGTAGCGGATCGCGCTCATACATATAGAGTATGATCGTGGCAGAAGTTTACAGTGGAATAGTCCTGTTACATAAATGCTCAGACGGCAGCCTGACAAGCTAAAGCGTACGTGCCTATTTATTTACTTATACAAAGAGGTTGGGCTAATGTTTTTACTCTGTGCAACCAGTCAAACCCACAAGCAGGTACATTACAATCCTGTATTGCAAAAGCAAGTTCGACTGCTTACATGCAGCGATTTCGTAATAATCCAGCGAGCAGTGACTTGATCAAGCAGCAAATTTCAAACGATTGATTCTTTACGCTCAAGTGTCGACTGAGAAAAGAAGGAACTAGAATTTTAAGGACTCAAGACAGCGCTTTGCGATATGGGGGCTCACATCAATGAGCAAGAGGTGCAGGAGCTCTTCTATGACTTCAAAATGTACTGAGATAGTACGATCAGCAAAATTTAAGCCTTCGCATTTCTTCGATTAAATCATCAATTTTGACCAAAAAGAATCCTTTGGGATTAATTCTATTTCAATCACGAAACAAGAGTGAGGGGCTTAGGCAAATGCAACTACATTTAACAGGTTTAATTTTGCCACATCACATGGGGGTTAATTCCTTCGCACTTACACGTGAAGAGTGGCTAAAGGAGCTCGACTTTTAACACTACTGCTACCTCTCACCTTTCACCAATGGGCTGGATCGGACGAAATTGCCTTTATCTTGTAAAGACATTCGACTTAGCCAAAGCGTAAGCTCATTTTGAATGTCAGCATAAATGTCAAATAGTACCGACACTAAAATCGCTACTCTTCCATTCAGTCCATTGCTTCCCAGATTACAGTGTCTTGTAGCAGCTGCATACTCTTGTTAATTACAGACTCTTGCCTTGCCGACGCTTAAAATGGCCATGCGTTTTCGCAGCGCGTTCCGCCACCAAGTTAAAAATGTACGGCCACCAAAAATTAGTCGTCCGATCATAGACGGAATACACAAAGCAATAAATAACCCAGATGAAATACACTGCACGACCCCACCATATCCCACCGCAACACTATCATGAGTACACTCAATATCACTTAACGCCATGAAGACACGTACACGGAAAGAAGAGCATCATCACGAAGGGTAACCCAATACATGACAGCACAATGCCGAGCCACAGTCGAAACACTGCTCCCACAGAAGTCTACATTATCAAAAAAATACAGTACACATCCTTAAGTACGACATCAAACGCATCCCTGTATGATACAATATCCTTTCTATACCGATAAATCCACTTCCACGGGAGGGGTGGCTTCGGGAAATGCTTGATGCTTCATGAAGTACGTCAACCGTGCTTCCTTTTCCTTCCAGCGCGCATCTAAGAATCCCTGCAAGTCTTTTGCCACGTCTTCGTACGAATAACGTTGCGAGTGCAACGCCACGCGTCCAAGGGGTTGTTTTCCCGCCAAAAGCGATTTCATCGAGGGTACTTCGGTATCAAACTGACGGGTGTAACCCATCTGATACGTCGGGACTTCCCCCGAATAGGACGGAAACGCCAATGTGAGATCGTAAATGTCGGGCTTGGCTTCGGCTACAGCGTCGAGAATGATTTGCATGCCTGTTGTACGTGGCAATAAGACCCTCTCGAGCTTTGGACGGTTTTCTTGGGCGGCAAACGCATGGGACTTGGCAACGTATTCCTTGTGAATAGTTGTTCCTTCTGAAACACCGCGAGCCAAAACGGAAACGCATCGGAGACGAGTGTTTGCATGTACTGCTTAATGTGTTCCGCATCCTCATCGATCCGGCGTCGGAGAAAGAGAAAGTCAAATAGACGCATGCCCCATCCAATAATCGGGACGTACTTGAGCGGATCTTTTAACACAATCTTGATGTTGCCAGCGGCTTTTTGATGGCGCGCGGCCTGCCAAATGTACCACCAGTCGGCGTCGACTTGGTGGTTCGCAATGAGGATCACGGGCTTGGACGGGTTGGACGGAAGCTCCCCGGATACGGCGAGCTTGGTCTGAGGAAAACTTGTCGAGGCTACGTCGACCCAGAGTGATTGCGCAACGAAGCTGAAGGAACAGAGTGATGGTCCTCGTAAGTGCCATTCTCGCGTGGGGTCATAGATTGAAAAACGTACCACATGAGATGGCGGTACAGGATTCTATTGAATGGCCGGACAAGGCACCAGAGACAAAATTGGAGAAAGTTGATACATGAGCTATTGCAAAGGATCCAGAAAAGATGGAGCGCCGAGTACAGATGGAACACCGCCATACTGGCTTGACAGAGAAAAAGCGACAATGGTGAGGCAACAGGGAATAATTTGGACAACCGATTGGTTAAAATCGAATTGAATAACTTGGACAACCGATTGGTTAAAATCAAATTGCACCACTTTTCATAAAATTTGACACAGAACGGCAAAATAGAATGAAAGCAGATATATACCTCTTACAATGAAGCCGACTCTTCTGTCTCGAATGTGAGCGATAGCACCACGTTTGCGCCTTCTTGGACGATAAGCGGAGTCAATTAGTGTGCAAGAAATAATCTGACGAAAAATTATGTGACAATAAGTTTATCAATTTATTCTCAATACATTGAAAGTCGTATCAGTATATGCTTTCTCAACGAAACGTTGGTACTGTTCATTAAGCTGCATGTGTAGGCGGGCACGTCGTAATGCGGCCACGCTCTACTTAGACACACACCCTAGCACAGCAAGGAAGCGATTAAACCTGCTTCTCTTGCGTGCAGTGAGGTAGTTGTGGTGGGCGCGCAAGCGACCTCATCCAACACACTAAGTACTCTGGTTAAGTGTCGTCTTGGGAGCGGTAATCCGTCTCCTCGTGCGCACTAACCAAGTAGAAAGTAGTTTTAGGACTGATTTATATTTAATAGAATTAAACACAAATACCTATTTTTACCAATCAAAATGTTATCTCTATAGATATCATTTAATATGTATTGCGAGCGTATCTTTATAGATACCTCGCGTAACGGATGACGCTGGGCATCATCCCTCCTAATGTGAATGCACCCATGTGCATCACATCCACAAGGGTTGGTCACAAATGTGCACCACACCCGAGTGTTGGGTCTAATTACTATTATTTAGTAATTGACCATCCCCTTAAGTAC
>NC_090610.1:9503089-9528580 GCF_004359215.1 Bremia lactucae | reverse complement strand
CTGTGCCTCGGACGCGGCCCTCCGCTGTCCGAGCACGAATGCCTCAAACTGCTCCAACTGAGCAACATGTTGCTCAGGAGGACTACCCAGGAGCCTGGCCAGGGCTTGTTCACCAAGTCCCTGCGCCATAAGCCCTGCCACCTCCCGATGATGTTCGGAGAGGTGGGGAAAATGAGCCCAATCAATATTGAGGCTCATCCTCACGTACACACGCAGAGATGCGGGTCGTGGGAAGGATTTCAAGTGCTACCAAGTGTAGGCGGGCACGTCGTAATGCGGCCACGATCTACTTAGACACACACCCTAGCACAGCGAGGAAGCGGTTTGCACCTGCTTCTCTTGCGTGCAGTGAAGTAGTTGGGGTGGGCGCGCAAGCGACCCAGCACACTAAGTACTCTGGTGAAGTGACGTCACGGGAGCGGTAATCCGTCTCCTCGTGCCACTTATCAAGTAGGAAGTAGTTTTCAGACTGATTTCTATTTAATAGAATTAAATACAAATACCTATATTTACCAATTAAAATGATATTTCTATAGATATCATTGAATATGTATTGCGAGCGTATCTTTATAGATACCTCGCGTAACGGATGACGCTGGTCATCATCCCTCCTAATGTGAATGCACCCATGTGCATCACATCCACAAGGGTTGGTCACAAATGTGCACCACACCCGAGTGTTGGGTCTAATTACTATTATTTAGTAATTGGCCATCCCCTTAAGTACACGAAGTGTACTTAACGGGGACTGTGTAACATAGGGGCAACTTTAGCCCGTTACAGCATGAGATCCCCAACGACGCTCATTTCGGTTTTCACCGACCTTGATTCGTTTATTTCTAGTAATTTGTCGGATATCGTCCAGTCAACCATTGGATCTGTGGATTGAAAATACATTGTAATTTCGTGCTAGGCTCGACGCCAAAAATGTGTTGTGCGAATTATAATCAGACATGTTGGTTTTTTTCTCCTGGCGTACGGTAATAGTGCTTCACAATACGTTATGCAATTATTATTTTCTGTAAGAGGAAGAATACATATGATTTCCTATAAGAGAAGTTAATAAAGAAATATAAAATTAGGAAAATGTTAACGGCTGCATAACTTCTTTTGTGGCAGTAATTGGCAAACGTTAAGCGAACACATATTTTAATGCTACGATATCTACGGCGGCCAATCAATCAACGTAATTATGTCTTGTTGCGTCAACATTACCAAATTTGGTAATAGTTTGATCTTGCAGTAAGCTTTTTCGTTTGTAACTTCTTCTTTGCCATTTTTTTACGCTTTCTAAGAAATTTTCAAATGGCAAAGGCGTGCTGTAACGGGCTAAAGTTACCCTAATGTTACACAGTCCCCGTTAGGTACACTTGGTGTACCGAAGGGGATGGTCAATTTCCTAAATAAAGTAATTAGACCCACCACTTGAGTGTGATTCACATTGTGACCAACCCTTGTGCATGTACTACAAATAGGTGCGTTTACATTAGGAGGGATGACAACTAGCGTCATTCGTGATGACGGCTAGCGTCATCCGTTGCGCGAGTCATCTAGAAAGATACGCTCGCAATACATATTAGTGTTATCTACAGAGATGACATTTTTAATTGATAAAAATAGGTATTTATATTGAATACGATTAAATATAAATTAGTCTGAAAACTACTTCCTACTTAGTTATTGCGCACGATGAGCCGGATCAACACTCCCGTGACGACAAAATACTCAAGTACTTAGTGCGTTGGGTGAGGTCGCTAACGCGCTAACCACAACTACCTCACTGGACGCAAGAGAAGACAGTCTAACCGCTTCCTTGCTGTGATAGGGTGTGTGTCTAAGTAGATCGTGGCCCCATTTAGACGTGCCCGCCTACACGTGCTGCGTAAGCTCGCTGCCCTTCCAGCGGCTAATTACCGCGACAATCGCTGCTTTCGGAGCTTGCAAGCCGGGACCCTGAAGGAGACGGGGCATTGGGCGTCTTCGAATTCAAAAAAAAATCGAAGTCTACAAAAATTACTTTACCAGTACAATCGCAATCAAGTCATGCTGTCAATGTTGCTTTGGCTTGCACATGTCTATTCTTGCACTTGCTATTCCATGTGCACTATAGTTCATAATTGTAAACCGTCAAAATAGGGCAAAGTGACTGTGTTTTGCACAAAGCGTTAAGCGTTAATGCGTTCCTTGAAAGCGTCAAGCGGAAGCGAGGACAAAGAACGTAAGAATTTTGAGTATTTGCAAGGGTGTCAAATATATATTTTTAGTTGGTTATTATTTAACTATACTCTGAATTGTCCGGAATTGGCCGCCGTTGACATCTTTCTAAATTAATATCATTTAACGATTAGACTTAACAATTCCAATATTTCCGTAGACCGTAATCTTGTAGCAACAAGGAGACGGTTCTGTTGATTAATTGAATTTAGCTTTAAAAAACCCCGCCAGTCGCTGCTAGACGCAAGAATGAGCGGTATGCAAGGAGTTGCTAGATATAATAATATAGTTATATATCTATGTCAAAAGATAAGAAGATCGTAACGTAGAAACTTAAATCGATAGATACAGCTTAATTTCCATATTTTCTATCCTAAGCCTTCTTAGTAGTAACTTAGACTGCTTAGCTACGTCGTGCACGCTAAGTACTGAGAGGCACCTCACCTAGTACCGAAGCAATACTTCCAAAAGGTGCCCCGTTACACGTGGTAGCACTTCGTGGTTCTTTCAACGGCCACGCACGTACCTTCTATCATGGACATGTTGGATGAAAAAGGAAAGGTTTTCACTCCCCTCAAGAAGGCTTCCACGCAACGTTGAGAGCTTCACTTGAGTGACTTCAAATGGAAAGAGGTGGAACTTACGAGCACGGCCGTAGGCAAGCCAGCCTTAGACGCAATGTTGTCTGCCCAACAAAAAGACGATGAACATTCGTAAATCAACAAGTTCATTCAACACGAACTCGACGCGGCCCGAGAAAGGGTAACATTGCCTCACCAGCAAGGCTCTCAACACGCAGAGGTGGTGAGAGAGAAGGGTGCTCAACAATTAGAACTATTGTGACAGCCGCATTTACATGCGGCTGCCAGCGACGCATTCACATCGACCCGAAACCTTAGCAATTGAGATTTCGAGTACGAGACACTTGAAGGCGACTCCTTGTTAAGATGCCTTTTCCGCGAAGACGACGCCATAGAAGTTGCCGCATCAAATAAAAAGAAACGACGAAAGTAAAGTTTGTCATGTCTAACTTGGAAGGATGTGCCAATTTTTGAGCGTAAGGGCTCAAGCTTTAGAGTTTAATTTGTGTTTAGGTCGTATGAGTGCTTGAGGACCCAGCACAGGCAAACGTTTGAGCCGCCACGTGGGAAGTTTTGAGATCGAAAAGAGCTACTAAATTTGAAACAGGACAAGCGTGACCTTCACGCTGAAGCCCAGCACACACGATACCTTGTTAGTAGTATCGTGAATAAGCTCAATATGAACAATCACAAGCTACTGTGTTCATCAAGATCAAGAATCTTGTGAACGGTCCCTGGAAGACCCACCTGTGAACGGTCCCGGCAAGACCCACCTGTGGACGGTCCAGGGAAGACCCACCTGCTTGTTAAGAACTAGAAGCGCAAGTCAGAGCGGAACAGGACTTCAGCCTGATATCGACTCTGGCGCTTATCATCCACCGAACAACATGTTGTCGGAATCTAGAAACCTATGGATCTCTCATTTTTATAAAGCGAAAACCGAGGCCCTTCAAATTATACACGATTTCAAAAGTGCAATCGTTGTCGAAAGACAGAGCACTACGCCTATAAATGCACGCAAAGTACCTGAAGCACTGAGCGGAAAGAAAAACTCCCGCTAAGAAAGGCGGACAACGCGGTCCGCCGCTGATGCGAAATCACAATGTCGAGGTAAATCTTAAAAAAATGGACGGGTTAGTAGGTGCGGAGCGCCCTGCTGATCCAAAACTTCAAAAGGATTTGCAGGTCTCGTGACGAAAGTCCTCCTAACACACCAGTATTGTGTTATTGCCCGAGATGATAAGGTTTACCTCATCAATTTGAAGATCATTGCTGCAAATGAATTGTAACTAGAGTCCCTAGTCGATTGTGGGACATCGAAACAAATCCATTCATAGAAGATCGCAGCCTCAAGTTCGTTCAGCGCGATAATCTCTAACGAAGATGACAGTGCGCCTCACAACAGAGCATCTATAATAGTTAAGAAATGTGTAGCTGGTATCCAATACACGTCAAGGGAACACAGTACGATAATAACTTCATCGTACTGGACTTGAATGAAAAACTTGATGTCATCCTTGAATTACCATGGCTCAGAAAAGTACGAGCCATGTTTAAATTGGCAGCATCAAGCCGTGATGATGCCTGTCTTGTTCATTCGATGGCCATCTGATAAACGTCTAGGAGCTTCCAAAACTGTCTGGATGTAGTGCTATGGCCTCACTTGTAGTACAGTCGTTAGCACGACTGCACAAGCCCTCAGTGTGACCAACCATCACACTGTGGAGTTAAATTCCTATGGCTGTGCACAAGCACAGACAGCTTCGAAGGCCCACCATTGTGACCTGTACTTACTTATCGATGACTGTCTACAAGCACCAGCAGCGTCGAGGGTGGACCACTCGAATAAGTCGGATGGATCCAAATCAGGATGCTTGCTGTGAAAGCAGCATCGAAGAAAATTTCAAACACGTGCGTATCGAGACAGTGCAAAAAGTATTATCCGATTGAAGAGTCAATCGTAGTGAATCTCGCTGTGGTTGCGTAACTACTGCTCGTGGCAGTTGTCAAGGATTTTTTTTTAAATAAACAGGCAAATAAATCTCGAAATACTGTGGGAAAAGTTCCCAGGACACTAGGTCTGATAGCACCTCCGAAGTTAACTTCAGTGATAATTCAAATGCCAATGCTTAACTCGAAATGAAAATATTGTGGGATGTGCGTGGCGGCAATTACGAGCAGATATGCTCTTACCGCATGTGACTAGTACATGCCCGATATTTGACCAGCTTTAATATTTTCTGTGAACGAACGGTTTCAAGCGGCTCATCGATGGACGAAAGTTCCCTCGATGAGAAGGCTCTAATTCAACGATTTTTACACTAATTCCCAAGATTGATGCGTATTAAAACGTCACATTCTTGGAAGTCGGTAGAAACAGATTCTTTGTATAAGGATTCGATCGAACTCAAGGATGTATTTCCTGATTCGGTCTGGCTAAGGATAAAGACACTCCACGAGTTCGACGATACCAGGTTCGATATAATGTGTCGCAAAGCAGTTGCCCCTGCCTCATGAACAAGTTTCAGCGACCGACAAGCTCTTTGCCGCTCGCATTGCAGCGGGCAATGTGAGAGAGCCAACTTCTCCACATAGCTCTCCGACCTTCTATGTGAGTTCAAAAGTCCCAAAAGTCCCCCTGCTGCGATGGAGCCCACTTTAAACATAACAAGGAGTTCCTTTGAAGGTATCAACCAAAACATGATGAAGTTGCCAATCTTGGCAAGTCCAGACCAAGACAGACAATTTCATGTCGTCTATGACCCCAGTAATTTTGCAATCAGGTGTGCTTTGATGGAATGTGATACAGATGGCGTAGAGCGCGTCGTCTGCTATCAGTCATTTTAACTAACCAGCTAATTGTAATTATTTAGTCCATGACAAAAAACTTCTTGCCATAAAATATACTTCGGCAAAATTTCGAGTCTGTATGTTAGGAGATATACTGATGTTAGTCAGTGTACTGACGTCCATTTTATTGTGATAACGTCACTTTGCTCCTGGTGATGTGCATGTACATCACCATCATCATTACCATTATCGGAGTCATTACAAAATGATCTTTATCAGATTGGCCGGGCAAACCGAGCATTATTGCGAATAAATCCTTTTACGATTCGCCAGAAGGCATATGGCTCTATCGGCCCCATGTTATTTAGAGTCCTTAACAGATGTTTTGAGACGGATTAAATGTCCAAACCATCATGTAGACCCGCAACGTGAATGCACCTTGCCGACACTATTATAATTGTATGGTAGCTGGTACTGAAGCAGTGCAAGCGAAAAGCCTTGAAAAAAACCTGTGTTGACATTTGTAGAGTGCATTATTTTTATAACTTTTACTCCATGTGTTACCTTTCGCTCCGCGTGTGACCTATTGCTTCACAATTTGCCATAGATCCCAACTATTGGCGAACGATTCTTGCCATGCCGTGTGCTTCTTTTAAGCAGGATAATGAGCACTTTTTAAAAGCCCGTCTGTGCAGTATGTAAGACAAACTGTAAAAGGGCTCCTTCTGCTAGTACTGTTGACAGCACTAGCAAATCTACACTGATTAAAGTGAAGGTGGAATGCCTCGACTACTTCATGTACGTGACGTTCAGAGGAAAGTTCTACTAGCTAATAAGTCGTTGCTACGAAGGGTAAATTCTAAGGCTTTAGAATAGTTAACAACAAAACTGTGCAAAGATATCAAGTTCTTTCACAACGATCTTCTATCGACTGGCTTTTATAAATTTATATCTAACTATGCAAAGTGCCTCTTTGCGCGACGCCTAATCATGTCTCGCGACGATTGGCGGGTTGATACAAACGTAAGTATTGGAACTATAAAGTCAAAATTAATAAATAATAAAAATTTTGTATTCTTTATCCATTTTCTCTTATAGGAAATAAATTTATTATTTCTCTCACTAAACATTATTATTTATGTAACGGACACCAAGTTCCAAAAAGCAATCTAATGTCAACCTCACCAATCCTTATTACAGCAAATAAAATATAATTTCGCGTGCATATACCTTATGCGGCTTGCAGCCGTGTTTGTTTAGGTACATTGCAAGCTTGAGTCTCAATCCAATGTAATATTATTAATAAATCTGCACTATGTTTTCTCCAAACGTGCTAATCTCAACAACTCCGTGGCAAAATTTTGCACATTTGAACTCCGACTTTTGAGCGCCTTCTCAGCCATGATTTTTGATGTTGACGCACCGTACAGTTTCAGAAATAAGGTCGCTCCTTCAGTAGCTGTCATCCCCTGTAAAAATTGAGTCCAAAATAGAAACACTGAATATTGATTAAGTTCAGCACGGGCAGTGTGATACGCGAGACGAAGAACCAAAGCGTTTGCTGCGTTTCGCATACAAGTTTCCGGTATCGTATGTTCCATAGACATATAGGGTATCTCTTCGAGCTCCACACTTCTAATATTTGTGTGATCTTTGATTGCCTTCGTAACAACGATACTAACAGCTTCATGCATTGCATCGCGTTCAGTTGCGATTCTCACCCAAAATTCAAACAACAGATCCTTATGCATCACGAATTTTACTGTACCAAGGTCAAGCAAAAATAAAACGCTGAATAGGCTCTCGTCGGTCCACGCTTTCTTTTGCAGACGGAACAGAAGTACTCCGACTTCTGATTTGTGCTTCGCCGCGCTTAGTAGCATTTGTGAGACCCCTCCACACAATTTACTTAGCCAATTGAGACAATCTGTCTGCATAGCAAGCGAGCTTTTCGTAATGTACAACAAATAGAGCCTAGTAACTGGTGACTTGAAGAACGTGACTTTATCCAGAATTTGAAGCTGCAGTAGCTCGCGAACTTGCTCCTGTGTACAATGTTCAAACCAGCTGTTGATTAGCATCATTTCCAAAGTCTCACCAACAGAAGAAGCATCTTTGTCTTTCGATGCGTCTAAAAGCAACTGTGCAAGTTGGACAAAACCCAGCTTATTCTTCAGCTCGCGCAGCAAAAATTTATACGGTGCAGGAAAGAAAACGTCGACGTAACGAATCGTTTCCAGTAGATCGTTGGATTTCAAGTACGTCAAACATTTATCAGGATCTGGAATGACAAAATATGACGCAATTGACGGGTCAAATTCCTCATTCCAATTGATTAACCGATTCTCTTGAAGTTTCATGCCAACGTCGCCACCTTCCTTCAGAAGATTACTCAGTATCTCTGTTTCATGCGAGTAAGTCTTTTCAAGCGTTACACTCAGCACTTTATAGTTGTATTCAGGGTCACGATCAAGATCATTCTTCAGCAACGGACTTCTTAAAAATGTTGGGTCTTCCAGAATCCAGTTCGCTAGCTTAACGGTGTCGTCCGGTGATAATTGATCTTGACGAGTGGACAAAATTTTTTGAGACGATTCCGCCATTTCCTTTGAATTTAGAACGTTGTTAGCTTCGGTGGTAGTTCTGGCTTTTTTATTGGGATTCGCGCTGTATTCCCAGGATTCCAAAAGCGCTGCCTCTTCATATTCGTCATTTTCAAAGCTCCAGTGTGGACTAAACAGATCTGTCACACTTTTTTCCGTATCTGCCACGTCATGGGCATATAAATTTGTGGCAGCCTTCGGGACGACCTCCACAATATCTTGGGCTAATTTCTCCACATCCTCAATGAGTTTTGTGTAAGGAAACATTCTCTCCTCGACGCGGCTCTGCGATTCTTCCATTTCCGATGGCTTGCTGATTGCACGGGATGCCGCAGCCCCTTCTAACGATGCGGCATCGAAGGATGCCAACTGGGAGAAGGCATATAAGAGTCCAATGGAGTGCAAATTCGTCGAAACCTTAAGATTCATTTTGCGCCCCAGTTATTTTCGTTCCTGTCTGATGGGAAATTGAAAATTGCTTGGCCCTTAAGGCTTCTGTGTGAGCCACTTAAATGCACGTCAACGCTTGATTGACTAAAAAAACTGAATGCAATAGATTCAATTTTTAGCCAACCATACGATGCCGGTCAGCACACGCCACATTCAAACAGCCATATGTAAGAAGCCCACCGCGAAATACCACGTCTGCTCCTGGCAAGTACCAAGCGAGTCGCACGTTCCACTAGGATCCTCATGATAAACGATTCAATCCATGCCCCAGCGATTTACTCGCGAGGAAAGTCGGTGGCGAGCTTCCGCAAGGATACCCCGACGACATGTAGGTACAGAAAGGATGAAGAGTCAATCTGGTCGCCTGACGCATAAATTGTAATGGGCCACACTTCGGTTGGTGAACCGCTATTGTGGTACAAACCTTGCACCCGTAACGTCAAATGCGTGAGGCCAGTCTCCTGGTCGAAAGACTTAACACTTTACGTGTGTCGAATGCCCGTAAACGTTTTCGGATCGGGTCAGCTGATAGTGCGGAAGTCAATGAAAGCTTAGGAGGTGTAACTTATCTCGATAAAGAGTAAAGCAACTCTTCTCCCGATACTGTCGAAGTGTTACGGCAGCGTCATTTGAGCTCGCTGATGTCACGTCACACCGCTCGCCAGGCAACGCGGCGTGACTTGGCATTGGAGCTCTAATTCTACTTCGCTGCGAAAGACGTGGGATGCGAACTCGAGAGGAGAGAACCATAGTCAACCTGTAGGTACTTGGTTTCTAAAGTGTTTCGGGACGTTTTATTTTCTAAAATGCCGGAATTGAAATAAATCAACTATTCAGATGATGTTTCTGTCAGCACTAAATAAGTCGATGAGATTGATATTTAGGTGTGTGGCTATGCCGGTTCCCTAGTGACAGAAACTTAGTTTTAAATACATAGCATTTTCTCAACGACACTATGTTATAGCCCGATTGTGTTGCAAAGACAAACATACTTTTTGTGGTAGCACAAAATGAAGATTCTGACCGTCGTTAAATCTAAAAAGAATGCAAGCAGTATCTATTTCTTAAAATAAATTTTAGCTGGAGACGCCTGGTTTCTGAAATTTGGCATGCAACCAGACACGATCCATATCGATCCCCTTCTTGCGATTACGTAATCGAACAGTGCAGTACTCGTTCTCTAACACACAAAAACCAGCTTGTTCAAACAATTCTGCCACGACCTCGCGTGAAAAGAATGTAGCCAAGGTTCCATCGCCGCGGTAGTAGAGCGTCGGACCAAGTTTTTTGGCGTTGCGTCGCATGGCGAGATCGTACAGCCCATAGTCGCGGAAACAGACGAGCCCTCCTGGCTGGAGTGCTGCAAAGATCTTGTCAAGTGTTCGTGCAAACGATTCCGGTAGCAAGGCCGAGAGCACAAATATCATCAAGACAATATCGATGGAACCAGGAGCAATCTCCTTGAATGCCTCCTGCGCAATGTCACATACGAAAGCGCGGCATCGAAGCGGATCGTACGCAGGATTTCGCTCTAAAATTGAAATGGCGTGCGCACTAAAGTCACATACTTGCGCATGCACATTGGAACATTCAGCTAGAATTGGAAAAATGGCACTACCGTAGCCACATCCCAGTTCAAGAACCTCGATAGCTTTAAATTCAGATGAGGATAACTCTGGAAACTCCTTGACGAGGTAGTTACGTGGCTTGTAGACCTTTCCTGTTTAATGGAAATGAAAAGTACTGGTTTAGCTTCAGCGTAGTAATTTTGAATATTGTACTCCCAACCATTATTGCGCGCATGGAAGACGTCCCACTTAGCCTTCGCCTTCGCAATCAGCTGCTGCGGTGCAACGAAGTCCACGATTGAATCAGTATCTTTTACTACACTACTAGATTCTACATGCGTCTCGCATTCTTTGGCAAGGTCTTCCCACGAGAAATCACATGAGTGCAATTGCACGTCACGCATGATATTATAAATATTGAATTTGAAATTTGATATAATTATCTTTTATTTTATTATAAAAGTATCACAATTTCAAGGCAAAACGAAACGAATTTTGTCTTTGCGATGACATAAAAGAGCATTTTATCACATACTTCACAGCAGAAACTATATACAAAAAATGTTGCGTAGTCCTGATGGACGCGCTGTTGTCGTAGCGCGTCCATCAGGACTACGCAACATTTTTTGTTTCGTTTATTCAAAAGGACAAGTTGACAGCCTCTGGCTTGGTGTAACGGGCAATGTAACGGAATATAGCAACTGATGTTAGGGTGACAGGATTTTTTTTATGTCTTTCCTGTAACTTTCTGCATTATAGTTTCAATCAAAATACCGATTTAATTATCATACATTAATTTTGAGCAAAATCAAGATGGCGACTAATAAGTCTGTGCGCGTGGGCTCTGAGGCCGCAAAGCTGGCAGCTGCGCGGATCAGTTCAGCTGCTGGTAATGCAACTATTTTGGCAGACGCTAATGTGTATGCTGCTGGGAAATGTCGCCTCCTACTCCCATTGTAGGTCACTGAAAGATGTCATCTGTTGATGACATTGCACGTGACGGTGACAAGTCACGTGCATCGCCCGACTCAGTATCTACTGTAAAGGCCGCCGGATCACCCGGGTCCGAGTGCGTTAAACATTTGACTTCTAACGTGACAAGAAGACAGGTGATGACGAGATTGTTCGACTCGTCGGACCTCTTTGGTGGGGAAAGTCATCTGATAATGACTCCGTGCGCGTTGACCACTCTGGTGACGTTAGTATGCGTCACCAGAAACTAATTGGTCGCAAAGGGAAAAGTGCTGCGGGTGATGCTAGTTTACATCAATAGGAATGGGGTGATTCTAAGTACATCGATGCCTTTTTCCGGCATCGGTGGCACTCTTCTAAACGGAGAAAGGATGTCAAACCTGTGTCCCAAGCTTCGACAGCCTTTGTACAGAATCTACAAAACAAAAGCCGTGAGGTCTGGCTTGACGAGCTAAATTCTTTCTGCGAACGGTTCGACCACGGACCGTAGTCGGTGCACTCTATAAGTTGCGCCGTCTGTCTAGAGAGGCAGGGGTTCCTTGCCTCTCGTGGGGGGACTCATGCCCATGTTGTTTTAAGGTGCTGATCATGCCCCTAAGGAAGTATGTTCCCTCAAAGATCCCCATTGGAGGACTCTTATCTCTTGAGATGCGTCAAGGGATTGAGAAACTTCAACCCTTTACGAGCGTGGAAAGCGCTCCTTCTCCGATGGATTCTGCCGAGGAGGATGGGTCTCGTCGTACTGCAAGACGAGACTCGGAACGTCCAACATCGGTTGAGAACGAGTTTTTCCCAACTGTATTGCGAGGGTAGATACTCTCGCCAACGAACGAGATATTCGTTCGGACCCCTTTGCCTCACGGTGATTCAAGAAACTTTTAATAAGAAAGCGCTTCTCACCACCTGAATCCATCAATGGATGTGGAGGGTGAGGAAAGATCGGGAGCGCTTTGTTTGACGAGCCCGATTAATATCGTTTTATAGATCACACCCTTTTTATTTAAGGGAGGATCTTGATCACGAGCGATCCCGTCGTCGCGAGTTAGCGGTTATGATTGATAATGTGTCTCATGACCAGTTGATGAATTGTGCGCAAGTTGCAACTGATCAACTGGCAAACGAAAAGAAACAACAGTCGCTTCAGAACAAGCTGGTGACAGCTCGTTATAAGATCTCTTTTTTAGGAAAGCCGGTTCAAGAGAATCAGACTCCGAGACAATAAGACTTTGGCTCGGAACCATCAGGCTTTGGCGGATGTTCTTGAACGTTCCGGTGTAATCCGGAATCGGAAGAATTATCCTACTGATGGTACGGGCGGAGACGCCCAACATACGCATTCTACGAGGCAGCTCGATCGTGCACGCATTGCCTTGGCGATGTAGTACACGAAACAGGCCGATATACCTGGGCAGTAGTATAATACTGCCTACATTCGTCTCTGCATGTTTTGGTAGGTAACCAGCAGGAAATCACCTGCTGACTCGGTTTCATTTTTTTGTTTTCAGGGCGACCGGCTTGCACTGCGGAGATATGAATTTCTTCATTATTGAGAGTGATATCGTTCTCATTAATATTTTATAAGCTAAGTCTTTCAGCATCGTTGTCAGTCAGTAATAGCATTATTGGTAATACTGAGTTTGTCCACTTCGATGTAAGTTAACTCAGTAATAGCATTATTGGTAATACTGAGTTTGTCCACTTCGATGTAAGTTAACTCAACATTGGTATCCTTCGCATTGACCTTAGAGCTAAGGCGTGACGAGCAAGAGCTAAGACGTTCTTTGCTCGAACGAGTCCCTTCCCCCCCTTGAATGGGAGTTACTTTCAACCAGGGTAGCTATATATGGGTGGCGTAAGCTTTTCACGAAAAACGGTGTATGCTTTGTAGAAGTATGCACGAAATTGTTGATGGCAAATTCTACCATCGGCAAGAACTCGCTCCTACTCTTAAAAGAGTGGACGTATCCGCGAAGCATCTTTTCGAGAACACGTTTTGCATGCTCCGTCTTACCATCTGCTTCAGAATAATCAGAAAATGACATTTTTAATTGTGTCCAAGTGATTTGAGCAGTGTTTGGCAAAATTCCGATGTGAATCTAGGGTCTCGATCAGAGTCTGGTTCATTAAGTAACCCATGTTGTCGAAATATCGTGTCAACAAAGACGCGAGCACAGGTTTTGTCTGTGATCGACTCCAGGACGGCAGCAAGATGTCCCATCTTGCGAATATGATCAACAAAAACAAGAATACCATTATTCTTGTGGGTGTCATCGGATAATCCAAAGACGAAATTCATAGATACGGACTGCCGACACTCTGTCAGAACAGGCAGAGGTTGTAGCGAAACGTGGGATGAAACACTGGATTTTACCCGATGACAGGCTTCGCAAGCACTATGTACTTGCAGACGAACTCATACTGGCGTGGCCAGTACAAGTCGCTACTTATCGAGAGATAATTCTTCTCACGTCCACGATGCCAACTTATTGGTGCATCGTGGTACTCACACAAGATGTGTAATCGAAAATCATTATGGGTAGGGATGACGACACGAGGTGTGTCGCTATCAATGGCTGTAAAATACAACAAACTATTGCGTGTTTTATACCGATCTGTTCAGGATCAATACAATTTTGACAATCCTTTTAAGGATTGTTGGATGGATTTCAAAAGTAATCCATCAACCGTTTAACAGCCTTGTCTCCTTGATAAGCTCTTGTAACGTCGTCGAGTAATGTTGACGACGGGCCACTAATTGTTGCAACAGTGGTCATTGCTCATCGTTGATTCACGCAGCCGGCTTAATATTGGGCTAGCGAAAGGAATTTAGCGACGACGTTAATTCGTCCGGATTTATACTCCACGGAGACGTTTTACTCGGCGAAGAAAGACAACCATCTCGCCATTCTTTGCGAGAGGTGTGTACTATTTACGGCCAAGCCTAAAGATGCATGGTCTATCATTCAAGAGATAGACCCTAAACTTAGCCAGTACGTATTTCATGGCAAGGAGTTACTTATCATGCACTAAATAGTTGCGTTCAGCTGGTTAAAGCTGATTCGATTGATAACAGACGACGTGGTCTGCGCCGTCTGTGTCATATTGCATTTACGCACATCCGATTGCAAAACCGTTGGCGTCACAGACCACATGAAGGGTCGGTGTTGGTCAGCAATCACAGAATTAGCAATTGCATCAAGCTTTTCTTGATACCTACGAAGAATTGCTGACAATTAGGGTTCCATGACCCTTTTACATTTTCTTTAACAAAGAGAAAGATAAACTGTCATTTCGGCATAATTGCTTGTGTACTTGTGCAGGTACACCGCAAAACCGAGGAAATTTCGAAGTTCCTTTTTCATCGACTAGCACAGGCAATCGGCGATCGCCTTGATCTTTTCTGGATCCGGGCGTACACTGTGTTTACCCACGATGCACCTAAGAAGTGGGATTTCGCTTGCAGCGCATACACACTTCTTGAGATTTGCGTACTACTTGTACGCATAAGTGTAACAACCTTTCGGACGTGGGTACGATGTACTTCAACATCCGACTTGCCGTTCGTGTCTCTGTTGTAAACGAAGACGCCATCAAAATAACTCGGTGCAAAATCTCGCACCCATCTCAACAAATTAGTTATATCAACAGATTGGTGAGATCGGTGCGGAATTTTGCACCGAGCTATTTTGATGACGTCTTTGTTCATAGCAGAGCCATGGACGGCTGTTTAGTGTCGCAGGGGCACTACTTAGTCCCTGTGGCATGACTAGCCGCTCATATAGCATACCGCTTGGGGTGCTTACGAACGTGAACGGAATTTTTTATTCACGCATAATGATCTGATAGAATCCATCCATCAGATCCATTGACAAAAAAGTTAGTACTCTTTGACATACCATCAATGATTACGTTTTTGCATGGTATCGGCGTTTAAGCCGATACAGTTGCCGCGTTCAGTTTATTGATTGCATGCGCTATCCGCCGTCCTCCTGTTTCTATACGCACAAAGAAGGTCGGAGAGCTACGTGGAAAAGGTGAATCAGTTACATAGCTCGCTGCTAAGCGTTCGGCAAAGAATTTGCCAATCGCTATCACTTGTTCACGAGGCAATGGCCATTGCTTCATGACGCAGTATTTCGAACCTGGAATTAGGTTGATTCCATGTCGAGGGCCTTTGTCCTTTGGCAACTCGCACAGTACTGATTCCGATAAGACATCCTTAAATTTTATTAAATACTTACATAAAGGGATTGTTTTCGAAGAATCCCTGGATTGGGACATAAGACGTTCAATCCGAGTGTTCTCATCGAGGACACTTTTGTCCATCGATGAGCTACAGAGAATCCGCTCGTTCTCAGAAAATACTTTTGCCGATCGAATATCGGCCACGTAGTTGTTATCTGTGACAAGTACGCAGATTTGCTTGACTTTGCCACTACGCAGATAACGCAATAACCGTTCCGGCTCTAACGTTGACATTTAAGTTATCTCCGAAGTTAACTTCGGGGGCGCTAATAGATCAAGTGTATAAGCGCCTACACTTAATCCATTGCTTACTAACACATTGATTATTTGTCTCAATTTCTTCTTTGGCACTTATTTTTAAAGGTACCTAGGAACCTTTGACCACAGGTTTCTCGGAACTTATTCTTACAAAATTTTATTGGGGAGTATATAATTCGACTGCCTCTAAATGTTGTTGGGCTACCACAGCGAGGTCCTCTATCATCGACTCTCCAGTCGATCTAGGACTTTCGCACCTTCTCTTATAGGCTGGCGTTTTAACCCTTCTTAAATGTTGCTATTCAAGCAAGCATCCTTGTTTCGTACCACTCAACTTATTCGAGTGATCGAGCTTCGACACTGCCTGTGCTTGTACACAGCCGTCGGTAACTATGTTCAAGTCACAATGGTGGACCTTCGACGATGCTTGAGCTTGTGCACAGCCGTCGAGATCTAATTCCACAACTCGTTGGGGATTCACACTCAGGTCTTGAACAGTCATGCTAACGACCGACCCACAAGTGAGGCCACAGCACTCACTCGTGGGACATCCACACGCTTGTGGAGGCTTCAAGACATCTATCAGTTGGCCATCTGATGAACAAGAGACAGGCATGGTCACGGCTTGATACTACCAATTTTCACATGGCTCATACTCTCTGAGCCATAGTAATCCAAGGATGACATCAGATTGTCATCCGAATCTAGTACGATGAAATCATATCATCAAACTGTTTACCCTTCAACGTGATTGAAATGCACCTATTGCTAGGCGCACTGTCATCCTCGTTTAAGGGATATCGCGCTTAATAAAATGAGCCTGCGATCTTCTAAAGATTGGCGTCTAATATAAAAATTTGACGCCCCACAATCGACTAGGGATTTAAGTGGCAACTTATTTGACACTTTTACTTTTAGGATGATGAGGTTAACCGCATCCCCTAGGGCAGTCACACACAATCTTTTTGTGCGAGGAGCAGCTTTCGTCAAAAGACCTGCAATTTCTTTTGACGTTGCTGAATCAGTAGGGCGCACCGAACCTACTGACCCCGACCGTTTTCTACGATCCGCCTCGCCATTTCAATTTCGCAACAGCGTCGGATCCGCGTTCAACGCTGTTTCTAGCGAAAGGTCGATCTATTTGCTTAGTGTTATTAGGCACTGGCAGTTGGTCATCACATTAATATGCGTAGTGGTTCAGTTTTTCACAACGATTACATTTTTGTAACCGTTTGTTACTTGAATAGCGATGCTATTCGCTCTCTACTTATGAGAGATCCATAGGTTCTGAACTTCCGTTTTCTTGTCGTCTCGGTGGACGATATGCACCCGGGTGGACGACAGCCTGTTTCAGGCTAAAGTCCTCCTGTTCCGCTATAGAGATCGCTTGGTCCAGCGACTTTAATTCTGGCCGAAATAGGTGGGTCTTAACATGTACGTCTGAAAGAACCTTTGATAAGTACAGCGACCCGTATTTGGTCATCAACCATATGACTAACGATACAACTGACCAGGCATAGTGTATGTTGGGCATAAGCTCGAATGTCACGCTTGCCCTGCCAAAAATACAGGAGTTCGGCTTCAAGCCGAGATGCTGAACTCGGCACGTGGTGGCTCAGATGTTTGTTTGCGCCGGGTCTAAAAGACCTAGTGCCACCCAAAGACAAATAATTCGGGAAGTTTGAGCTCCAAGGCCCAAGATTTGGCACGGCTAAGTTGGACATGCCAAATTTCACTTTCGTCGCATCATCACTGATACGACGAGCTTCTATGGCGTCGTCTGTCTCTACGAACCATCTCAAAAGGGAGTCGCCTCGACTGCCTTAAATTTAGACACTTCTATCTTTAAGCTTTCGAGTCGACGCAAAAGCGTTGGCCCCTTAGCAGCATAGACATGCTGCTGCTCGACAGTTCCAATTGTTGAGCACCCTTGTTTTATCAGCACCTCTGTGTGTTGAGAGCGTTGCTGGTAAAGCAAGGTCACTTACTCTTGGGCCGCCTGGAATTCGTGTTGAATGAACTCGGCTATGGCCGTATGCTTCATATCTCTGCCCAGAGTGTTCAGCACAGCGTAACGGGTAGCCCGCCTACGACCGGACGGATTCGTTCGATCGCTCTTCATTTGAGTTCATTCAAATAGTAAGCTTCTTACGCGTTGCGTGATTACCTTCTTGAGGGGCTTGGAAGTTCCCTCCTTCTCATTTCAACATGTACATGTTGGATAGGACGTGCGTGGGCCGTTGAACGGACTACTAAGTGCTGCCAGGTGTAATGGTGCACCTCTCACTAGTACTGGTAAGTACTAGTTGACCTTATACTGATTACAATGAAGGTTAGGTGCCTCGAAACTTCACGTAAACAGAAGTACAGAGGAAACTTTCTAAGTAGCTAAGGGTCTTCAGCTACCAAAGGTAATTCAAAGCATTATAAATAGGAAAAAGTAAAACTGTATTAATATATTTAGTTTCTTACGTAACGATCTTCTGTCTGCTACTGAACTTGTTATAACTAAGTTGACAACTTCTTGCGCACCGCACAATCGTATCTTATAACGATTTTTTTTAACATAAATCAACCAATCAATAGAGCTAATGGCTTTTTGCATTTAATATATTCAATTTAGAAATATTGGAACTATTTAAGTCAAAATTAATTAAGATAATAATTTTGTACTTCTTTATTTATTTCCTCTGATCAGGAATAATAACTGTTATTCCTCTTATAGGAAACAATACTTATGTAACGGTACAATCAGTTCCATAACGGGATGGTCAATTACTTCATGTTAAGTACTTAGACCTGTGGTGCATGAAGTGATGTATGTGATGCACGTAAGTGTATTCACATTGGAAGGAAGGACGGCTAGCGTCATCCGTGATCCGACGTAATCAGAATAATACGCTCGCAATGTAGGGATGCACATTTAGAGAGGTGGCATTCATTGATTGGTGAATTTTTCATATATATAATTTGATATAATTTGATATAATATAATATAAACCAGTCATAAAACTACTTTCTAATGAACTAGTGCGCACGTGAAGCCGGATTATTGCTTCCGTGACGACACTTATACTAAGGTTCTTAGTTCCCTGGGTGCTGTCGCTTATGCGCCCACAAACTACCTTACTGTGCTTGAAAGTGTGTGCTTATGAAGAGCATAGCTACTATAGTAGCGTTCACTACTTCGCCCAGCCCGTCTTTGGCCCTACTATGCACAAAATTTTGTTAAAGTATTGGGGCGTGTACGCGTACGTGAGCCACCACTCCGTGAATGTCGCCGGTGCGTTTTTCAACCATTGTGCTACTCCCACAGCATATCGCTTAAAGCTTACTGCAATTTTGGCTACACCAGACTTTCTCATGAGTACTCGATAGTAGCCATCTTTAAAATCCAACGCGGGTAAGATAGTTGACTTTCCCATGGAGATTGGCTTTTGCGCCTATGTTCAGCTTGTTGTAAACATGAGCCACTTTCCATCCTCCTGTAGCTTTAAGCTAACAGAAGATCGGGCTGAAGCAAGGCAATTTGCTCTCACGTACATGTCTCGCCTTGGTTCGCTTGTCGAAGAACTCATCGATATAATCAACTTGTTTCTACGGCAACGGTCATTGCCTGGTTACACAATACTTGGTGCCAGATTCCAAATTAATTTCGTGCCCGATGCCCCTATCTACCGGTAGGCGGCTCGGCACTTCTTCTGGGAATGCATCACGATGTTTCCACAGAATTGTCGTTTCCAGGACGCTTTTGTACATTGTGGACGACGAGCAACAGTCCACCACGTTCTCTACTGGAACTGGTGCGATTACTTCGTGGATCTTTCATTTCTTTAGCTTGAAAAGGAACAGATCTTACGACATCTTCGGGAGGATTACTCTCTTTTCGGCAGACTCAAGACGTGCTGGAGCACTTAAACTGAGGATGTTTCCGCATCTTGGCTTCGACCGCCCCAAATATTTGTTCGAAGACCCGTCCTCTTTTGTCGGGACTGACCCAATGTTACTCGTTTTGACGTGCCTTCGATCGTCCTTATTTGTCGGGTACTCGTTTTTCGAGTCACCACGAGCTTTGACCGCCGTATCTCTCTCGGATAACGCACCACTTCCACCCGTACCAGGTTCTAAGCCTGACCGGTACGATGCTTGATTTCATGTCAGATAGCTTTCAATTGCCACGGGCTCTCGGCTATGTGCAGGACCTTTGGACGCATGACTACTTCATCATCATTTTCACTACACTAGTCTCTCCGAGTTGGGTAGGACTTGGTGACGTTTGCCATCCCATCAAGGCACCCTTAACTGTGTTATATACGACATCAGTTGCATAAGCCTCTCGCAATAGCATATCCTTTCCAATCTCCTGCATCGAGTTAGTGGCTTGCGTGTACACCAGTCTATCCATGGTTTGTGTTTTACCAACCATGGCACGCTCAGGATGCGGTCATATGGATTCTCCAAACATAGCACTGCGAAATTCTCTATTCAAGAGAAGTCACTAAAGCTGAAGGCGATTTCTACCTGTACTCCCTCAGACTTAACGAGCGCGCCGTTCGCTAAGCGAACTATCGACTCTTCTTGCTTACCATCCTGGAAAAGCGACTCAAACATCACCAGTCTCTGTTTTAGAGCCGCGAGTTTCACAAAATTTTGTGATACACCCGAATCGCGAGAAGTGTCATCACATGATCATAGCCTCATACTCGATTGCTAAAGATCAGCAGGGATGAGGTCCGAAATTTTGAGACCTCAGGGACTATGCTACCCATTTGTTTGGTAACTTTGACATAGGGTAGACTTCAGAGTCCGCGTCAGTAGGGCATCTCACCCTTACTGCGCTGATGCATTTCTCATGCCGTCAGTGGTCGATGCAGCCTTATTTGTCTTGAATGCTGGTTCCTGTCATCACTCTTCGAGTAGAGACCTTCTTGCTGGTTGTCTTAGCACCAGCAGAGACTCGAGCATAGCAGCAAGCCATCATGTGGCCGTGCTTGCCGCACTTATAGCAGACTACGTTTCCTTTGCTCAACTCCAAAGGAGTGAAATCCAACCTATCGGCCGCCGGCTTATACCAAGCTGTCGCCGAGGCAATGTTGCAGGAATTCTCCTTAACTAAAACAATTTGGATTGCCTCTTCCATCGTCGACGGCACTTTTTTATCAAGATTCTGTCGCGATGGGCCTCACCGCAGTCCGTATAGAACGTGGGTACCTTAATGGGTCCCGGTATCGGACCCACAGTAATGGGCGCCAAGAGTGAGCGCATCTCCTGCACATATATATGCAAGGATCTCTTGGCCTGTCCAGTTCTAAGAAGCGTGCCTGGAGCAACACATGTTGTTCGGCGGCTGTTACATGACACGAATCTATGTCTTAAAGATCGCCCATGAAGATTAAGCCTTACCGTCTGCCAGAAAGCGCAGGCCCACTCTGAGGCCTTACTGCTCAAATGGAATATGACGTACGACACAACCCGGTTGTCGTTCTAGATAAGCTACACCACACTACATTGCTCCACGGCTAACAGCCAGTGAATAATCATGTGCGCTGCAGTTCCATGGAACTTGGGCTGGTCCATCCAAATGGGCCTCGGCAGATGCTGCCGAGCGAAAGGCATCTCAACAGTCGTGTTGAGAGCCTCGTTCCGAGGCTGCTCACGCCTAACTTATCCTAAGTCTTAGTGACGAACTTCGCCACAGCATACCTCTGTGCCTCGGACACGGCTCTTTGCTGTCCGAGCACGACGCGTTAAACTGCTCCAACTGAGCAACCTGTGTTTCTCAGCAGGACTGTTCAAGAGTCTGGTCAAGGGTTGCTCACCAAGTCCTGCTCTGCCACCTTCCGATGATGTTCGGAGAGGTCGGGAATTGAGCCCAATCGATATAAAGGCTCATCGTCACTGACACGCTCAGAAAGACGGGTAGTGCTACCAAGTATAGATTCTAAAAAGTGTCATTTGGATGCTGTGTTGAAGACTCTTGGTGACGCTAAATTGTACGTAAAATTGCAAAAGTGCGTCATAAGGGTCCCTGAGAGACCTATAATGGGCTGCATCGCAGGTACACATGATGTATGAGCAGACCCAGACAAGGTAATGTCTGTAAAGAAATGGCCATAACCACGGCATGTGAAGGATCTGCGCCAATTCCTAGGGCTTGCTAATTACTTACATTAATATAGCAAGAATTGTGCTGAGCAAACTAAACCATTATCTGACCTCCTTAAAAAAGACGCTAAATGGGTTTGTTTAAAAGAACAAGATGATGCGGTCATATCAGTGAAGCAATTACTTGTATAGGCACTAATGTTAGCATTGCCAGTGATGGATAAGCCCATTAGCATCGCTTGCGATGCAAGCAACTTTGCAACGTCAGCGCGCTCATGCAGAGCCTGAGCAAATCTCTTCCTAGAAGCTTTTGGAAATGACTTTCAAAGAAGAAACTGAGACTTTGACTGTGAAAGTAAACAACAAATCAAGCGTTGGCACTTTATACACTTGATCTGATAGAGCCTCCGATTCAATTTCCAAGATGACTCAATTACCAACGCCAGGACCGGAAATTGTTCTTGCGTGATCTTAGTAGTGGCAAAGTCAAATAGGCCTAAGAAAGTGTCACATAAAATGAGAACGTGGCCAATATTCGATTGGCTAAAGTATTTCCGAGAACGATTTGCCGCTCATTGATGGACGAACATGTCCTTAATGAGAAGTCTCAGATTAAACATGTTACGTCTCAATCTTGGGATTTGTTTAACGCAAACCCTTTGTAAAATATTTGATCGCATTTAAAGGTACCCAGATTTGGTAACATGCGAGTTGCTTGAATTAAAAGACGCTCCACGCAAGAACTATAATTATATATAAAAACCTCAATGATTAGATAACATCTTTGTATACGTACATCTTTTTACAGCGATCGTATAATTTTAAATACCTATACTCGCAGATAACGCGAGACAAAACACCCTTTAATGTAATCGCACCTGCGTGCATCACATACATGAGGGGTGTCACTATGTTAGCCTCACTCGAGTGACCTGAATTTACCCAAGTGATAGGTTAAATTACTTCGCATGAAGTACTTGACTTCTCGTTAATTGTACTTTACGGGTGTGTTACATAAGGCAGCTAGCCCGTTTCATCATTTCCCTCTTTAAGAACGATTTTACGTGTTGTTTATATCATCTATGAAGGAACGAGGGACAGCGAGCTGTGTATGACGCGCCGCTATAGTCCTTTAATCACTCCTTTAGCAACTAGTGTGTGCACCAACTAGGGTGACACCACACGGCGCTCGTCATGCTACCTAAAAGTGGCAAAGCTGATAGGTCGTCTTCAAAGACACCCACACAAACCACGCACAAAGTGCACGCGCAGCGATAAATCGCTGTCGGCGCCTAGTGCTACAGTTACGATGGCGACAGACGCTGCTGTCGCGCTGTTAACTGGGCTGAGCGATCCATCCCACTTGAGCAGTGAGGGTGAACATCCGTCGCTCATTGTTGACTACAATAAGTCGACACCGCTGCTATCAGTAATGAGCACAGCGAGCTGATGGGGAAGGGTGATGGCTCTATATTGCCCACCCAGACGTCACCCATTGCTCCTTAAATGGGGACGCCCTACGTTGTGAAGGCCAATTCGCCTATCGTCAACAAAGCAACTGTCTAGTCGTCTGCGCTAGCTAGTACAGCGACCATTCATGAGAGCGCTGGCCAAAAAGGTGCGGCTGCTTCTCGGTTGGGTAGAAATACAACATTTGCCGTTCAGACTATCATACTCAATGGGGATTCTGACGCAAAAGAGCCTGGACATAAAGCTCCACCGACGGCACGTAAGCGTGTCCAGTCGGTGTCACAATTTAGCCGTATCGAACGTAGCTATGTGACTGGTGGCATACCACCGATTCCACCTCCATCCAAATCGCCTTAGGATTTTGTCGGCTGAAATCCTTTTATTATCCCCGTCACTCCAACTTTAAAGACGCTCGACCCACGGTCGGCGCCACCATCGGTTTTCTTAGACGGGTGGGGGTATGTGATATCTTGTGGATCAATTTACCGTTTCAGACTACCCACGAAAAAGACGGGGTGCGTCTTCATATACAGCAGGAATCTGAGCCTATAATTTAGGTCTCCAACCTCTTCGACCATTGTAAATGGGCTGATGAATTGCGGCAGTGGTCCGTAGTACCACCAGGTAATTTAGAAACTGCCTTTTTAGGTAGAGTAGCAGTACTTTATAGCACTTTTTCTCCCACCATAAAGCGTTCGATGTTTTTGCTTCCATATTGGTCCGCATATTGTTTTTGCTTGTCCTGTGATCTTGCCATCGCGGCAAGAAACTTTCAATTGTTGGCTAATAGCTAGTCCACAAACCGTTGATCCTCGCTCACGCTTATAGCATCAAACTTGCCTATGACACCTCGAGAGGTCGGTCATACGGCGTTGTTGCCAACAAAGAAACGTCGTCATCTAGGAGCACAGGCACTTCTTACCGTGACTTCGCCATGACACCTTTAGGTGTCGGGACCACTGCTAAACTGGCAAAATCACCGCACTAAGTTTATGCCGTTGACTGATGCCCCTCGGGACATTGTCAATTTTGCGAAACTGTGTTGCTCTTTCGCACCGAACGAAGTGAGGGCCTTACCATTACTAAGAAATGATCTGAAACAAATGATACTGTCGTCCAAGGACGGCTCAGTCAGTCTGTCTACAAAGACAACGATCCCCGTCCGACCCTTCTGGTCACGGGGCATGCCAAACATGAAGTCCATACTGACCGGCTTCCAACAATCCGTTGGAATTGGCAGCGGCTTCAATGGCGCACTGCTGGATGATGCAGGCTTTATGCGCTGACACTCTTCGCAAGAAGGAATATAGTTGGCCACCCACCGATATAGGTGGGGTCACCAAAATTCCTCTGACACTCGATCGTGCATCATGAAGCTCCGCAAGTAACTTCAGCTTGACATCTGTGTCATAAGGGACATAGATTCTTAAGATTCACAAGTGTAGCTGAACCGACTTTGCTTATCTTTCAGGCGCGACGGAAGGGAGACCTTTCGTCCACCGAAGTGATCCAACAGCAGGCAACAAAGTTCGTCCAGACTGTAGCTCTCCTTTTTTCGGAGACCAACGAGGTCGTCATGTGGTAGACCTTCATGGCTGTCAACATTGACGACTCAGAATCAGTTTGTGCTTTAGCACGAGACACACGTTTTTAAAATCTTGCCTCAAAGTCTGGTCCGCGCGATAACGCGTCAGTTAATTTATTCGACTTGCCTGTATTGTATTTTTTTCACCTCAGAAATCAAATTCAGAGAAGACGTAAGTCATCTTGCCATTCTACGCGAGAGGTCGAAGAGCTTATTGCGTCAGCAGTGAGGCGTGATCCGTATAAACCACAAACATTTCGGTGCATAACAAGTGCACCCGAAAGTTAACAAGATCATACTTTATTGAAAGTAGCTTCTTGATATGCACAGGGTAATATATTTCAGAAGCTTTCGAAATCGAAGACAGATAAGAGACGACACGGTCAGCGCCGTCGACATTCGTCTGCAGATTGTATACACTCAATGATTTGGAAAGTACCTTTTCAACTGCCTCGGACTGTGGTTATGCAGCCTCAGCTACTGACTTTCCAGACGATTCAGAATTTTTGCAATGTCTTATATAGTCATGCGTTTTGCTTTTCTGTGCACTCCTGGCTAACGCACCCCTTCCAACCGCACCAGGCTCTTGGCACTGTGCCGGTTTATGCGACGCATGACTTCTTGTCAGCTCGCCGTCTACTGCCACAGGC
>NC_090610.1:9493757-9500372 GCF_004359215.1 Bremia lactucae | reverse complement strand
CCGGCGAATTAACGCGGCGCGTGCGCTTAGTGCGAGGTTGTGTGGGCGTCTTCGCAGACGACCCACCAACGTGGCCCCTTTTAGGTGGCATCTTGGGCGCCGTGTATAGAAACACGTGCGCGAGAGTGATCGAGTGAACTAGCGGCGCGTAAAGCTGCTCGCAGTTCCTCTCTCTACTCTGTCGAATTTAAAAATGTAAATTCGTTCTTAAAGAGGGGGATGGTGTAACGGGCTAGAGTTGCCCTAATGTTACACAGTCCCCATTAAGTACATTTGGTACTTAAGGGGATGGTCAATTACTAAATAATAGTAATTAGACCCAACACTCGGGTGTGGTGCACATTTGTGACCAACCCTTGTGGATGTGATGCACATGGGTGCATTCACATTAGGAGGGATGACGCCCAGCGTCATCCATGATGACGGCTAGCGTCATCAGTTACGCGAGGTATCTATAAAGATACGCTCGCAATACATATTAAATGATATCTATAGAGATATCATTTTAATTGGTAAAAATAGGTATTTGTATTTAATTCTATTAAATATAAATCAGTCTGAAATTTACTACCTACTTGGTAAGTGTAGACGGGCACGTCGCAATGCGGCCACGCTCTACTTAGCACACACCCTAGCACAGCGAGGAAGCGGTTTGCACCTGCTTCTCTTGCGTGCAGTGAGGTAGTTGTGGTGGGCGCGCAAGCGACCTCACCCAACACACTAAGAACTCTGGTGAAGTGACGTCACGGGAGCGGTAATCCGTCTCCTCGTGCGCACTTACCAAGTAGGTAGTAAATTTCAGACTGATTTATATTTAATAGAATTAAATACAAATACCTATTTTTACCAATTAAAATGATATCTCTATAGATATCATTTAATATGTATTGCGAGCGTATCTTTATAGATACCTCGCGTAACTGATGACGCTAGCCGTCATCATGGATGACGCTGGGCGTCATCCCTCCTAATGTGAATGCACCCATGTGCATCACATCCACAAGGGTTGGTCACAAATGTGCACCACACCCGAGTGTTGGGTCTAATTACTAATATTTAGTAATTGACCATCCCCTTAAGTACCAAATGTACTTAATGGGGACTGTGTAACATTAGGGCAACTTTAGCCCGTTACAATGATGGCATGTCAAATAGCACCATATTTTTCTGATGGGATGATTTTATTAGAACCTAATGCGTGATCAACTTTTCCTTTTCACGGCAGTAAGCATATACTGCAAGAGTTGCTAGTGATGCCGCAATGCTTCCTGCTACATTCGAATCTATCTGTAAGTTTGGTGCGAGATTATGCAAGATATCACTAAGCTATCTTTCGTTGATAGCCGGGCTATGAGAAAACTTGATCGCTGATCCTTATCGTACTCACGACCGTAAGGCTCTTACTCTACGCCAAACTCAAGAAGTGAATATTTGCTGTATGCGAAATACATCTTGGGTGCATCCTGGGTAAAATACGGCGTACGCCTTGACCTGAAAAGATTAAGGACTGGCCTGATCCAGCTGACTTCGTAAGTTTCTCGGGTTAACGGCGAACTTACATAAATTTTCGTGCAACTATGCCGAAATGACAGTTCATCTTTGTCTTTGCTTAAGAAAACGTAAAATTACATGGAACCTTGATTGTCAACGTCTTCTTGAAGGCATCGAACAAAGCTTGCTGAGACTCCTTGCCATATAATACGGACTGGATAAGCTTAGTGTGTATTTCTTAGAGATAAACTGTGATAAGATGAGGTTTCAAACTTTAGAGCTTTCAGAAAGTGCTCTACATATGAAGACAAAACTCGGTTGCTGTTTTGTTTTTGCTTTCATTGCTTACAAAGAACAAGCTTCTCCCGTGCTCCTGGATCCCACACAATTTAAATCGATTTACTATTAGACCTTTTGAATATATACCAATAATAATTGACTCGCAGCATCCACTTATTGGATGCTGTAGTATACCTAATGCATAAACCCTACAACTACTTATTGTGTAGATTGCCTCACCATGATCGCCATTTCCACGCGCCAAGAGTGACTTCGCGCCCACTAATTCTCGTGAAAAAAAACATTACAAAGTACGTTACCCGCTTGCTGATGATACCTGGTATCCTTAAATTATGTTGGCTCAGGACATCGGCGTGGTCGCGGACCAAGTGTCCAATACGAAGACAAAGAACGCGTCCAATGCTAGTTGTTCTCACCCACGATCTCGCGAGTCATGGAGCTCGCGAGCAGCTAACTCCCAGCGACGACAATCACTCGAGCGACACTGAAATCTATCACAAGTCCCGGGAGCATACGGATAGTATAACCGTCGATCGTGCCTCCATCGACGTGCACTCGTTCCATCGACCAGCGAAGGAGAAGCATCAGGGCGCACATCATCGGGGACATTTTGCCTATACTGGCCTCACCGGTATGAATTTGTGCAGAATACATTCTCGCGGTAGGTTTGTAATAAGAGCGGTGTATTTGCTCCCGGAATAAGTGTCGTACCGACAGAATGGGCGAAGACGCCCTACGTAAAACGTAGGATGAGCTGCTTGATGCACCACACGAAACGGGCCGATACAATTGACCGGTACATTTTTGCTGACCTCGTTCGTCACAACATATTTGAATAGATTTTTACCGCAGACAGTGGGATTATGTCGTTAGCCTTTCATGAAATTATAGTTACGATACCAATAATGTGAGTGTTTAATTCTGTCGGTCTACCGCGTCAGAATGGAGTCTCGATCAGAACGAGCCACTGCTTTTCGAACCAATATGAAAGAGACCTTGCTGACTCGGCTTTGTTATTGTTTAGCACGCCCAGTGCGCTGCGGATATATCAATCTCCTCATTGAAGATGCTACCAGCATCGCCATCTTCATCAGAGTCAGCAATAGCTCCATTGCTGCTGCTGAATAAATCTTCTTTGATGTTAGTTGGATCAACATATGTACCCTTCGCATTGACCAACAGTCAATGCGATGAGCAAGAGCCAGATCGGAATTTGATCGAGCGACTCCCTACCTCTTGATCCAGAGTAACACTATAGCAAGGTGGGGGTATGGGTGGATCGCGTATTCCATTAACTAAGAACAGTGAATGCAAGCACCGAATTGTTGTTGGCAAATTTTGCCATCGGCAAAAATTCAAACTTCCTTGCAACCTAATGGACGTATCCTCGAAGTATCTTTTTAAGAACACGATTGGCACGTTCCGTCTCATCATCTGTTTCGGGATGGTCAGATTTTGACATTTTGAGCCGTGCTCCAAGTGAACGTTGTACGGATTGCCAAAACTTCTCCGGAATCGGGGATCTCGATCCGAATAAAGTTGAAGGGTGCCTTATGAGGTCGTAATATCGCCTTTGGCTGTGGTCGACTCCGGGACTGCAACAAGTTAAACATATTGCTAGAAAGACACACAAGAATTCCTGTATTCTTGTGAGCGTCTTCGGGAATACCGACGGCGAAGTTCATTGATACTGGTCGTTAGCACTTTGCCGGAGCAGAAGTTGTCTGTAATGAAGAACGGGATGACGGGATAAACTTTGTCCGTTGACAAGATTCGCAAGCACGTAACTTTTGGTCTCACTCTAAAGTGCAGCTGATTATTCGGAAACGCAATCGCTTATGGAGCTAAAGACGGCTCGTCGCGAAGGGTTTTAAGCGCCTATTCGATAGTAAGTTGGGCGAACGTATACTCGCTCAGTCAGTAGACCGAGCGTCTCAATGGCGTCACACCATCGAAGTCAAGTTATGGCGAGCGTCATGCTCTTGAGTCACGTCCTCCCATCACTCGCGGAGGACACGATTGTGAACATCCAATTCAGCATTCAGGTCCATTGACAATGTTTTACCTGATTCTTACTCCTCTTGCACGTCCAATGCTGGGCTCACGCAGCAAGAAGCGTTTCCTCGCGGAGCACTTGATATACCACGTAAAAAGAGTTTGGACGAGCTACCTCGTTTGCTGGTGTGGACACCATTCTCGAATGACAGTTAAGAGTAACGCTCCA
This sequence comes from Bremia lactucae, assembly GCF_004359215.1. Lineage (NCBI taxonomy): Eukaryota > Oomycota > Peronosporomycetes > Peronosporales > Peronosporaceae > Bremia > Bremia lactucae. Next base: position 9,496,357 of record NC_090610.1, on the reverse strand, counting down.
AGCTGATAATTGACGTTTAGAGCCTCGTCGATTACTCTGACGAAACCCATTGAATGGTCCTCGAAGACCATCGATAAACGAGCGCTTGCCGCGGTTATTAAATGATTGCAAATTTGCAAACCTTTTGCGCATATTATTGGAGATACGTGGTGCACCTTGAAGCGTGCACCGATGAAAACCTGTTCTCAAACCGTCCTCGTACCGTAACCAGGTTGTGTAGCCAAGCCTCGCAGCCGACGCTTCGTACATTCTGTACATAAGCATTCCAGGCTTGTAACTACGGATCCAAATCATAAAGCCGCTTACCACAGTACCATTGATCTCAGAAAACACCATCGATGCAGAGCTAGTGTTCGACCCACCAGGGCTGTAAAGTCTTGATAACTCGAGATACGTAATCGTAAACCGAACTCTGGAGAATCCCGGCCTACGAGTTGGGTTGCCCTTTAAGAGCAACAAGGCTTTAATAAGGAGCGACACGTAACACATTGTGGTCTCGCTCCTCTTGATTATTTTAGTTGGCAAGTTAAATTCCGGAATCCGACTTCCTGAAACCGAAGTTGCAGGCTGATTACCGCTCGCAGTAGACGCTTGAACATCTGCTATTTATATTTCATTACTAGCTGCACATACCCGTGCAGCCGCTACCTTTGTCGCTTTTAAGGTGCACCGAATGGGTTTTTATAAATACGATGGTAAGTTGGAGTGTCTACGCAGACCAACATGCGCGTCTCTTACGCAAAGAGGCCCAACGGTATTCTCTGTGTCAGGAATAACAGTCAGTAAAGGTATTATTTGGTTAAGGGTGTGTGTCTGAAGTAATGGGGCAGTCCGTTACATAATTGTTACACTTAAGAGAAATGATAGCACTCCGCGTCGCCGCGAGGATGGAGAAAAGGTTTGACGCATCCACTAGCGCGAAACGAACGAACATGAATCGGTACAGCTTGGACTCTTGAATTTCTCCTCAAACGGTCAAGTCGCTCTCCACTGAGTCGTCTACGTGGCCAAGTACATTATCTGCTTCTTCATGCCACCACCGTCGCGACGTGGGCTCGCGATTTTTTGTCAATCGCTAGCGTTTTTTATCGATAAGAAGTGACCCTTTTGTGTTATTTCAAGGCTCTTGAGCTGTCCGGTCAAGCGCTTCTGTGGAAGCTGTAGTCCGTGTATGTTCAAATAAATTAGAAAAAAATCTCTACAAGTTCCTCGGCAAGCTGCGATTCGGAGTGTAACGGGGCACCTTTTACTAGTTAACCTTACACTGATTACAATGTAAGCAGGGTGCCTCGGACTTCACGTACACAAGAGTAAAGAAGAACGATTCTAGGTAGCTAAGGGCTTTAGCTACCAAAGGTAATTCAATGGATTTAGAATTAAGAAAAAGTAAACTGTATTAATATAATGAGTTTCCTACGTTACGATCTTCTATCTACTGCTGGACTTATAATAGCAATATCTAAGTATGGCGCCTCCTTGCGCACCGCACAGTCGTGTCTTGTTACGATTTGGCGGCGTTTCCACCCATAAGATAATATGTATTATTCCTCTTCTAGGAAATAATACTTATGTAACGGGACACCCGGTTACGTCACCCTTTCCCCTTAACCAACAGTCACCATAGTGATTGACGTAGGGCGACAGGAAAGATAATTAAGTCTTCCTGTAATTAGCATTATTCGTTTTAATCAAAATGCCGATTTTATTTGCATTCTTCATTTTGACCAGAATCAAGATGACGACAATCAAATCTGGGCGGGTGGGTCGGCCACTAAGCTGGCAGCTGTACGGAACAGTGTAACTGTCAGTAAGACACATGGTTCAGTCGACGCTTATGCGTCTACTGCGGGGGATATGTCAAATTCTACTCCCATTGGAGATGACTGGGATCTCCTAACTAAAGAAGTCCGACGAGTTAAAAACCTCGTCATCATCTCTTTAGTAGTCGCGTTAGAACCCAAAGGCTTTTCAGGACTCGGCCCCATGTAATTCGGTGGCCTTCTCAGTCGTCACTGAGTCGTGCGATGCAGGTGACCTTGACCAGTCATCTGCAATATCATCAAGAGATTACATCTATGATTACGTCTTTTCTAGGTATCGGCGTTTAAGGCGGTACCGTTGCAGCATTCAGTTTATTAAATGCGTGCACTATCCGACACCCTCCTGTATTGGAAAATTAATTCCCTTACATGGCTTGCTTTTAATCGATCGAGAATGAGTTTATCGATTTGAAGTACTTATTCATGAGGCAGTGACCATTGCTTCATGACAAAGCACTTCGATCCCGGTTTGAGCTTGATCTTATGTCGAGTTTATTTATCCTTATGCAACTCGCATGTAACTAGCTCAGATATTACATCTTTGAGTTCAATCAAGTATTTTTATAAATGATTTGTCTTAAGTGACTCCCAGGATTAGTAGTATATCTCTCAATCCGAGGCTTCACATCGAGAGCACTTTCGTCCATCGATGAGCTGCTGAGAACCCGTTCGTTCTCTGCAAAAATTACCGCTGACCGAATGTCAGTTACGTAATCGTCCTCTGTGACGAGAACGCAGATCAGCTTGATTTACCACTACGCAGATCTCTCAAGAACTGCT
>NC_090610.1:9487860-9492356 GCF_004359215.1 Bremia lactucae | reverse complement strand
TTTCTGAGCCAAGGTAAACCAAGGATGGCATTAGATTTGTCATCCAACTCCAGTACGATGAAATTAACATCGTACTGTAAATCTTTAAACGTGTTATGAAATTTTACTACGCGTTTCATTACTGTTATCGATGCGACTGTCGCTAGACCTACCGTTATATTCGTTGGAGGGTAGTCGTCCTCAACATATTGAGCCTACGACGCTCTAACGACTGGCGACGAATAAAGTTATTCGAAGCCCCACAGTCCACATGGGCTCTAAAAGACAAATCATGTGTCACTTTTATCTTCAAGGTGATGAGGGATACCTCATCGCCAGGTGCAGAGACACAAAATGTTGTATGTCTGGAGCAACTTTAGTCGAGAGATTTGCAAACTCTCTTGAGGTTGCTGGATCAGTAGGGCGTAGCGCTTCTACTGAAACCGACCGTTTTATAGCGGTCTATTTCGCTGTTGCGATTTCGCCAACAACGTCGGACACGCGACCGTTGCCCTTTTTGACATTTAGTCCATAATTACGTTCAGTACCTCTCGGTACTGGGCGTACGTTATACGTTATGGCATCGCCCAACTCGACAAACCATCTATAGAGGGAGTCTTCTTCGACTCCCCTGTACTTGGAGATGTCAATCTTAAAGGTTATGGGACGACGCGTGTGCATCATCCCAGGTACAGGGGTCTGTTCCTGTTGGTTTCTCAACAATTCTGCCTGTTGAGAGCCTTGCTGATTAAGCAAGGCTACCTTCTCCTTCATCTCGTCAATGTCATGTTGTATGAACTTGGCGATGGCTGAATGGAGGGCATCTCTGTCCAAACCGGACAGCATGGCCAAGATGGCATCGTTCCCTACGGTCGAAATCATTCGTTCGACCGCACTCCTTTCTATATCACTTAGAAAGGAGTAGCTATTACGGAAAACGTGATGCGTACTTCCATTATCATCTGACATGTCCACGTAAGATGATGGAACTGTGGTCCTTGAACGGACTACAAAGTGCTACCAGGTGTAACGGGGCACTGCCGACTTGTACTGCTTCAGTACAAGTCCACTTCGCACTGCGTCAGTGCCAGTGGTGCCTTACGTCACTTCACTAGTACGTGCTGAGGATGACTCTTTTTTTAAAACACTATTGTTAAATAGGGCTAAAAGAAAACTGTATTAATTACTTTAGTTTTTCTTGTCTGTCTACTTAATACTAACTTAACTATAAGTTAATAGAAAACATACAATAAAAGTCTTATCTGCATTTCTCTTTGCGCGGGTCTAGCGCTGACTGGACCGCGGAGCAAGTAGATATAATGGTCTATATCTACCAATAGATAAGCTTTCCGAATATTACTATGCAAAGTAATATTCTCCAAATTTTCCCTACCTTTTAGATGATATATTGATTAACAACATTCAAGTGTTAGTTTTATGTAACGATAAACCCCGTCACAACCTCGCTCCTAAAGTCAGAATAGGCCATTTAGACTCAAAGTCTTCCAGTTCTATAGAACTAATAGTTTTAGCAATTGGGGGGGCCGTACAAGCTATTAAACTTTATGAATCCTAGTTAAAGGGATTCAGGAGTTCGTAAAACCAAGTGGCAACTAATGCCAAAGAGTATTACTGTAGCGGAGCTACCTCGCTCCTAAAGTCAGAGGAAGACTTTCAGACTCAGAGAGTCACTTAGTTTTATTGAATTAATGGGATTAACAACTCAGGGAGTCGTACAAGCTATTAAAGCTTAAGGAATACTAGATCAAGGGATTCAGGGGTTCGTAGAACCAAGTGGCAACTAGTGCCCAAGAGGATATACCTTAGAAAGGCTTCTATCTCTTACAGATCAATGCGCAAGCCTTAGGAAGACACTTAACGCTTTATGATCAAAAGGGGAACTGCACTTAATTTAATTATTTTAAATCTAAACCTTCCCCTAGCTTCTTAAAAATATATTTTGGCCGCCAGATTTATATCTGGCGGCGACCACATTTGTTACCCATAAAAAATGGGATTTATTTAACTAGTTATTTTAAATAAGATAAAGGGTATTTTACCCATAAAGTAAATGTACTACAACAACGGTTCTCCAACCGATGTGTGCCCCATTTCACCCTCCCCCTATCAGACTGTTGACACCGAGTGACAACATTCGCTTCATTTTCTCTTTTAGGTTGGTAACTAAACAGCTAACCGTTTGGTTGTGTTTTTCATTCCTTTGTCTAATGACAATCAAGCGTGAGTCACAGACTCTGAGCACCTTCCTCGACGATGAGGGAATGGTGGACTTTGAACGTCACTCTCAATCAGAGGAGGAGTAAAAAGAGTGGCGTTCGCTCACGCCTTCTCCTCCGGATGAACATCGGCGCGCCACGACCGTTCCCAGAACGTGATGCCGCTGATGTCTTAACTACATTGAGAAGGACACGGGACCCTGAGTCCAACATCATTACGAATCCGCTCGATGAAGAGCAAGAGCAGATAATTCTCATAAAGAAAAGAGCTTGTCGTCGAGCTGCCGAGATAGCGAAAGCTAAAGCTCATAGTGAATAAAGATTCACTCCGCTTAGTACGGACGAGCGTCTCAAAGATATAGCGGGTCATAGCTTGGCCATTTGAATCTCTGGTGACCCGGCAAGGACGCCGGAGGAGATCGCTGCCCGCGACGCTCTTCATGAGCAATACTTTACGCCAACGGTAATGACGCGAAGCCAGTATCTGACGCGTTTACGTGATCAAGCCTGTGGGGCTTCGTTGACCCCTATGAGGGAAATTCCGATCGTTTTGTTTCCAAACGAAACAAGGACTGAAAACGAAGTCTCATTTGAGAACTGGATTCACCTGGCCCGCCAACTTCGTATTATTTGGAATATTAGAGAGTCTGCGGACAGAGGTGATGTTCGTTTGGAACGGAAGCTTCGCTTCGATTTCGCCAAGCTTAAGGCCAAAGGCCAGTTACGTTCGGCTTTTATGTTACAGAACGAAGAAAGGCCTAGCCGATATTTCAGTGCTTCAATTGACCGTACAACCAAGGATCGAAGCCGCACTAAGGCTTTAGATCCACCTAATCCCACGTTTAGTGGTGGGAACACTTGTTTGACGCGAGTTGACCCTGAGCTTGGCGCTCAAAAACGTCAACGGCGTACGGGCAATCTTGCCGAAGAGGTACTATAAACTCCCAAGAGTTTTAGGAAGAGGGGTACCCTAGCCAATTCACCAGATACTGGTTTTGGCAATTACGACGAAGTCGCTTTAAAAGTTTCTCAACATGAAACCGAAGGTTCCCCCGCGCATCGGGCAGCGCGGGAGGGGGCCGACCTTACGAAGAAGTTGCACCTCGTGCCGTAGAGCATCAAATGCTAATTTCGGCGGAAGCATTTGATGCTCTACGGCACGAGGTGCAACTTCTTCGTAAGGTCCTTGCTCGGGTTGAGAGCTCTTTTGAGGCGGTTCGGGACCGTCTTTTGACGCTGAAGCGTCAGCAGCCTTGTTTAGAAGGCCAGTTGGATATCCTGGTGAGGATGCAACAATCTGCGGCACGACCGCCTGTCTCGGCGCAAGCGCCTTCAAGTCCACGTGGAAAGGGTCCCGATATGGCTTAAGCAAGCCAACATAAAACACTGGGTGTGTACGCAGCTTGCTGGGAAGATTTAGCGTATAAGCTAGGCCCTTCTTGGCTACGACCGTAAATGGTCCAATAAAGCGCGGGCGCAATTTGGTCTTAAAGACCGCGGAAACCAAGTTGGTAGGAAGGTTCTTAGCGTTTAGTAAAACTTGGTCTCCGACCATATAAGAATTAATAAAACTTCTGTCTTTGGCATCAGCTTGTTCTTTTTATCTGTCTTGGCCATCAGCCATCGTATCTCTTACATGTCTTAGGACTCTGAATCGCGTCGCGAGAAACTCGCTTACTTGTTTCCGTATGGTAAGAGGGCTGATATAAGCAAGCCTATCGGCTAATTCTCCCCCACCAAGCCCTAAACCACGCAGTGGTATTGTTAATGGAACGCGCGGGTGGGTAAGACCGTTTACATAGAACGGAGTATAGCTCGTAGAGGCATGAACAGCGTTATTTACCGCAAGCACCACTACTGGGAGCATTAAGCTCCTTTGGTGTCTGAGCACACATGCTGCGTAAAACGTCTTCAATGACGCGATTGACACGTTCAGTTTGACCATCGGTCTGCGAATGGTCCGCAGTGGACAAATCCAATCTGGTGCAAGCACTCGGAAAATTGATTTTTAGGATTTACCCGTGAAACGGGGATCCCGACCAGAGACAATTGTCACTGGCAAACCATTTTGTCGAAACATGCGATCGATAAGCAGCTTAGCTGCACCGTCCCCATCAATGGAATTCGGGACGGCCGCTAAGTTAGCCATTTTGCTCAATCGGTCAACAAAGACTACTATATCGGAGTTACCGGCTGAATCTTTCGGTAGCCCAAAACCAAAATCCATACTAATGGACTCCCAGCAACCTATGGTGACGGGAAGACTCGCCAGAGGCGCAG
>NC_090610.1:9473015-9487571 GCF_004359215.1 Bremia lactucae | reverse complement strand
GCTGAAGAGTTGGTGAATTTTGCCCAGTTAAATGACCCGGGTATTCGCATTGGGTCCAAGTCAACTGTGGCCGTCGTCAAAGGCACTGAAGGAGGTCGGCGCAGAAACGATAAAGAGAGAAAAGTCAAGAAGACTGGAGCGTGTTTCAAGTGTGGAAAAGAAGGCCACTACAAACGTGAATGTACTAGTGAGCCTAATAACAACTTTACGTTAGCTGTCTCCGACGGCATTGACTCTACCAGCCAATGGATACTGGACAGCGGGTCAAGTCGACATTTGGTGACAAAGGCGTCACAGCTAATCGACGCAGTAAAATGCGACGAAGAGTGTTTACTTCCTAATGGGGACAGCTTGCGTATGCAGCTCAAGGGTACGGCCGAGTTCGTGGTCAGTGTTGACGGCGAAATTCGCCGAGTCAAACTACTCGATGCGTACTACGCAGAAAAGCTACCGTTTAACATCATATCCTATGGCAAGATCGAGGAGCGAGGGTTTGAACTTCGTTACGATGGACATAAGCGATCAGTGGTTCGGCGGCGTGATGGTTGCAAGATTTTTGATGTTGACAAAGACGACAGCAACGTGTTGCTAGTGAATGTTGTTGACACAATTGAGCACAAGGATTTTTTTACGGTTGCAGCAATTGCTGAGGCTGTCAACACGCCGATTTCGGACCTTCAGATGGGGAGTCTACTCGATTTTCACTTAAGATTTGGACACCTCGCCTATGATACAATCGAATTGATGGCGAGTGATCCATCGAGTGGAATAAGGCTAACAGACACCGAGCGACCCACTTGCTTAACGTGTGCGCAAGGTAAGCAGCGCCGCAACAAGCAGTCGAAGAAAGACACGGGTGAGAATGCTCCTATCGATAGGGTGGGTGGTGTGATATGCAGCGATATCAAAGGTCCAATAACGCCGGTCGACAGGTCGGGAAACCGATATTTAATTAATTTTATCGACCACAAGAGTAACTACTGCCGGGTATTCCTCGCCAAGACGAAGGACAAGGCGACTAAGCATTTCGAAGACTTCATGGTCTACTTTGAAAAGCGATTCAACTGCAAGGTTCACTATCTCCGTACGGATGGAGGCGCCGAGTACAAAGTTGTTGACCCGTTTTGTAAGAATGTGGGTGTGCGTCGCCAGGTTTCAGAAGCTGACAACCAAGCATCCAACGGAAAAGCGGAAAGGATGCACCAGACATTGATGAACCTGGTGCGATCAATGATTTTCGGTTCAGGACTCCCGTTGAGCTTCTGGGGTGATGCTGCTGAGTACGCAGCCTACATACTCAACAGAAGCCCAACGCGGAGTAACGTGGGGCGTGCATCACCTATTGAGGTGCTTACAGGTATCAAACCCAGGCTAACTGATATTGTTATATTTGGATCGCCGTGTACCGCTATTCGGACACCAAAACACAAGGCGCTGGATAGACGTGGAGAAGCAGGATTGATACTCGGGAAGAACGACGAAGTTAAAGGTTTTCGCGTGTTATTTACTAAGGATCGTGTGGTACGCACAACACAGCATGTGCAGAATATCAAGACGCTGAGTGAAGACGCAAATGCACAACTTCATCGTCTGACAGATGGCCAATCAGAACATGAAAGCTCATCAGCTAATTCCTCGATTTCGCTGGATGAGAACAGATCCAGTCCTGCTGATTTGGCGACTACAAGTGCAAGTCTAAAGTCTATCGAGACTGACGAATTCTTTGATACCCAACAGACCGATGTAGATCATCGGAAGGAGCCACGTGCCTGTACAAAGCCACAAAGGTCACGTGGTAAGCGCGGCGGGCAAGGGAGGCGGTCGAATACCAAGATAATCGCCGAGACACCACGCATGACAACGCGATACGGTGGTAATAAGATACCTCCACGTGAATTTGTTGGAGCAACTTACCGCGTGGATCCAAGTAATTGGAACATGGCTATGAAGAGTGACAAGCGCGTGGAATGGGAGCGCGCTGCAAGCGCTGAAATTGACTCGCTGGAAGCAAATGAAACGTGGGAGTTGGTTCCACGAACTCAGGAGATGCGACCACTCCATACCAAGTGGGTCTTCAAAACGAAGACGGATGCCGATGGTAACATCGAGCGTTACAAGGCACGCATGGTAGCGTGTGGCAACGAGCAGTCGTTCGGCAAGGACTATACCCTGACTTTTGCCGCAGTAATGGATATGACGACCGGGAAAGTCATTTTGGCACTGGCTCATATATGGGGAGTTCCAGCAAGACACGGAGACGTACCTAATGCGTACGTGAAGGCGTCTACGGAGCCGGACCTCAATATCTATTTGTACGTCCCGCAGGGAATGCAAATTAGCAAAGAAGAAACTCAGCGACTTGGTGTTGAAACCGCAGGTCAAGTGGTTCTTCAGCTCAAGAGAAGTCTATATGGGCTAAAGCAAGCCGGGAGACTATGGTCTCAGCTTCTACACTCAGAGCTACTTCGAGTTGGATTTGTGCAGTGTGTGAGCGACTCGTGCCTTTACTTTAAAGTAAATGGTGACGATAGAACGGTCGTGGGGGTATATGTCGACGATTTGCTGATTACAGGGACGTCTGAGGGGCGAGTGGAAGAAGTATTTGATCTCCTTGTAACGCTGCAGATAAAGAATCTGGGTGCTGTCAGCAAATTTCTGGGCATGAGAATCAGTTACTCGGATGAGTGTGGATGCGAAATTGATCAAGAAGCTACTATCATCGAGATGCTGATAAAGTTTGGATTACAAGATGCGCACTCGGTGATGACGCCAATTGGACTTGATCACGACAATAATACGCACGAGGTGGATACACTACTACCTAAAGAGGGCGTGGTTGGATCTGCATCCCCACACAATACCAGTCGATGGTTAGATCGGAGTTGGAGCTCTTTCGAGCTTTACGCGAATTTCGAAGAGGGCAGGCAGGGCGTAAATGTTTCGAGCTACCCCAAATATAACATCTAAGGACGGTCTTATGCTGTTCCACAGCTTGAAGAGCCTCTTTTCGTTTCTCAACGAGGCTTTAATCCATAGGTTCCGCTCTATTAGACGGAACCCATGTGCTCGAAGAGCTTGTTTGCTAGACAGGCGTGTTAACGCGAGCAGACTTAAAGTCAAATTCGGTGCGAGCGCTATGGCAACTGCCTCTTCGAACGTAGCCGGATGAGATCGGAGCAATTCCGTCCGGGCAACGCCCTCATTAGACCCCCGCCATAAAGATGGTCACTACAATTGCTTTTTGCACCGGGTCTTGATGCATAGATGCAATGAGAGTTCTCAACTCCTGGACAAAGTTCCCTAGGGTTCTTTTACCCTGTCGAGTCGCTAGGAGCCGTGCTCGCATGCGAAAGCCTGATCAGGTGGTGCAAACATGCTGGACATTTGCTGTTTCAGCAAATCCCATGAGGAAAAGCGTCGTTTATGGACGTGCTGCACGATATTTTGGAAATGGCCATAGCCATCTTTTGCCGTTCTGTTAAGAATAAGGCGGAATTAATAAACATTTCCATCTGTTTAATCCAAAAAGGAGATTTTCCCTCTTTCCCTCAAATGTCTTCACATTTACAGCTAGAGGGCGTGCCTTCGGCTCTGAGTCAGGGTACAGAGATATACCGGGTTGGCATAGATGCCGCTAAATGAACTGAACCTGACCGCTCAGGGAGGCTTCGTACCGCATGAAGGCTTCAATCCTTGCATGCAGGACCCCTGGTCCCTAGGGGATAAAAATTCCACGTGCTTGAGCTTGTCATAAGTGGCGCGTTGCGCTTCTGACAATTCTGGAACCCCTTCCATTTCGTGAGAAATTAGTCTTGTAAAAACTCAGGCGTAGATTGACTACGAGTGCTACCAGGTGTAGCGGAGCTACTTCGCCCTCAAAGTCAGATGACGACTTTCAGACTCAGAGAGTCACTTAGTTCTATTGAACTAATGGGTTTAACAACTCAGGGAGTCGTACCAGCTATTAAAGCTTAAGGAATCCTAGTTCAAGGGATTTAGGGGATCGTAGAACCAAGTGGCAACTAGTGCCCAAGAGGATATACCTTAGAAAGGCTTCTATCTCTTACAGATCAATGCGCAAGCCTTAGGAAGGCACTTAGCGCTTTAAGATAAAAAGGGGAACTGCAATTTATTTAATTATTTAAATCTAAAACATTACCCTAGCTAATTAAAAATAGATTTCGGCGCCAGATTTATATCTCGCGGACATTTGTTTCCCATAATAAATGGGATTAACGTAATTAATATTTTCGAATAGGATTAAAGGGTATTTTACTTATAAGGTAAATATACCACAACAACGGTTCTCCAACCGATGTATGCCCATTACATGTAACGCAAACGGTATTTATATTGATCTTTAGCAACCAACAGCTTGATTCGTGCCTAATTGCAGTGGCGCTCCGTCGGCGGAACCATAACTAATCTTGTCAATTTGTCACGCAGCGAACTTTCGTCGTCCTCAGAATTACCCGTAAAAGCATGTGGTACATGGAGCTTATGAAGCCCGCAGCCGTTTTGTTGTTGGTGGGTTTTCATGATTATATGCCACAAATTCTTTAGCAAACTCTTGCAAAGTTAATTCCTTACTTTTTTTCCAATTCAAAATGGCTTTCCGTAAAGTTGAGAATTTAAGGATTCCTATTACCTGGCTCGCTCTGGCTATCGATCCCTCTGTAAAGTTAATCCAACAAAGCCATATTTCATTTCGTAAAGTAGAGGCTTTATGAAGCCTGAGCCGAGTAAACAAATTTGCTGCTGCGTTTAGCATGATGTTTTTCGGCTTATTTATGTCAAGTAGCTCCAATTGTATAGATTCCACATTAACTGCCGAATTTTTTTTTAGGTAATCTCTCATTGCCTTCTTCACTAAAATTTGAACAGCCTCAGCCTCTTGATTGCGTACACAAGCGAATTCCACCCAAAATTGAAATAATCGATTCTCGTACATCGAAAAATTGATTTGACCAAGTTGAAGCCAACTGAGAAAGACATGCAACTTCAAGCCTTTCCAGTGTTCTTTTAACAGATGCAGCAAAAGAAGCTGATTGGATTCAATGCCGTTCGCCGCAGATTGTAGCACTTTCAGTTCCCCTCTGAAAAGTTTATTTAACCAATTAAGACAATCAATCTGCATACCCTGCGAACTTTCCGTGATGTACAACAAATAGAGCCTGGTGGACGGTGATTCAAAGAACGCGTTTCCTCGCAGCGTTTCGAGATGTAGCAGCTCGCGGACTTGCTCCTGTGTACAATGTCTGAACCAACTCTTAATCAGCTCCTTTTCCAAGTTCGTACCAACCGATTCAACAACTGGACTTTTTTCTGATGCTGCTAAAAGCAATTTTGCGAGTTCGTCAAAACCCAGCTTGTACTTCAGCTCGCGCAGCAATATTTGATACGACGCAACATCTTCATAATCATTGAGGATAGTATTCCTCACATTCTCAAAACCATACTTTTTCAAATACTTCAGATCGGGCTTATTATCTGTCAGATCTGACGGGTCAATATCGAATTCCTTGCGCCAGTTGTTTAAACGTTCCAATTGAAGACGCCTGCCAATATAGTCGCCATTTTTAAGAAGTTCACTCAGTTTCTCAGTTTCATGCGAGTAAGTCTTTTCAAGCTCCACACTCAGCACTGGGTAATTGATGCTAGGGTTATCATCGAGAAATCTTTTTAGCAACGGATCTTGTAAAAGGTTGGGGGCTTTTAGATCGAACTCAGCAAGCTTGGGGACGGCATCCGTAAATCGTTTGTTCTGGCGATGTAACAAATCATTATGAGTTGACACCGTCATCACTTCTTTATCTGGAACGTCGATAGCTTCAGCAATAGTTCTCGTCTTTTTATTCGCATTTGCGTGATTTATTCCGGATTTTGAAAGCGCTGCCTCTCCATGTTCGTTATTCTCACTCCAGTAAGGTCTTTTTTTCGGAATCCGCGATAGGTTAATCACACTTGCTTCGTTAACCGCCTCGTCATAGTTATCTAAATCTATGACAACCTTCGAAACCGCTTTCACAGCTCTTTCGGCTAGATCTTCCACATCCTTGATAACGTTTGTGTAGTCCATTCTCTCCTCGACGCGGCTCGGAGATTCTTCCATTTTGGAAGGCAAGCTTATTGCACGAGAAGCTGCAGCCCCTTCTATAGCGGCGGCTTCGAATATTGACAGCAGGGAAGAGGCATATACGAGTGCAACAGCGTGGAGGTAGGTCAAAATCTTGGTAATCATTAGGATATCTTCTTCGCCCGTAAGTTGTAAAGTGTAAATTATGTGGCTGTAATCAAATACCGGTCGACGCCTGATTGACTTAAATGAATTTTCAATCTCGTCTTTTAAGCCAACCATGCAATGCTGTCTACTTCTAAAATATCTGTAACAAAACCTAAAATAAGCCGAATAGATATCCAGATAAAGTTTAAAGCAGCAGCGCTTAGGCCATTACCAATCAAATTCCGTGCTCGGGATTATATGCTTTCCTTCTGACACATCCTGCGAAACCGGCAAACGTGATTTGCATGGTCCTGAACGCGAGTCGACAATCGGTGGTGCACTTTCGCAAGCGATAGATTGCAAAGTATCGCCTTAATCGAGCACACCGTAACGAACGAGCTTAGTTGCCCTAATGTTCCACAGTCCCCGTAAAGTACACTTGGTGTACTTAAGGGGATGGTCAAATACTAAATTAAAGTAATTAGACCCAGCACTCGGTGTGGTACACATTTGTGACCAACCCTTGTGTATGTGATGCACATGGGTGCATTCATATTAGGAGGGATGACGCCTAGCGTCATCCATTACGCGAAAGATACGCTCGCAATACATATTAAGTGTTATCTATAGAGATAACATTTTGATTGGTAAAAATAGGTATTCATATTTAATACGATTAAATATAAATCAGTCTGAAAACTTCTTGCTACTTGGTAAGTGCGCACGAGGAGCCGGATTCCGCTCCCGTGACGACACTTAACCGAAGTACTTAGTGCGTTGGGTGAGGTCGCTAACGCACCCACCACAACTACCTCACTGCACACGAGAGAAGCTGCTTAAACCGTTTCCTTGCTGTGCTAGGGTGTGTGTCTAAGTAGAGCGTGGCCGCATTACGACGTGCCCGCCTACACCGTATAAAAGATCATGCAATTGATGATTGCAGTTGCGTTCGTCAGACCCCAAGGGCTTCATCATTCCCTCTCAGACTATAGTGCCTGAAGTGCTCACGACTGGAAGGGTTCATCAGACACACGATCTGATAATCCCATCTCAGGTTGGTCGCGCTACAGGAATTATCATTTACCTAAATAATCAAACGAAATTTTTCTGCCAGATCGGTGTCTATGCAGACTCGATAATATTATTGAGTTTATACAGAATCAGAGCCAATACCAGTTTCGCAGTACTTTTTCGAGCACGAGATTGGTTTCGGCGCACGCTGCGTGTTACGGGTTACATAATTATTATCCCTATAAGAGGACTAGTACATATTATTTCCTATGAGAGGAAATAAATTAAGAAGTGCAAAATTATTACCTTTATTTATTTTGACCTAAATAGTTCCAATAAACCAAATCTGGTATTATTGATGCAATAAGACGTTAGCTCTATTGATTGATTTATTTAAGTATAAATCAACCCCGCCAATCTATTAAAGACACGATTGTGCGGTGCGCAAGGAGGCGCCATACTTAGTTAGATATAAATATTTTAAGTTCAGTAGTAGATAAAAAGGCGTTAGGTAGAAAACTAATTATATTAATACAGTTTTACTTTTCCCTTATTCGAAATACATTGAATTACCTTTGGTAGCGAAAGACCCTTTGCTACCTAGAAACCCTCCCCTATCCTCTTGTATACGTGAAGTTTTGAGGGACCCAACCTACACTGTAATCGATGTAACGTTAACTAGTACTTACCAGTACTATTGAAAGGTGCCCCGTTACACCTGATAGCAATTCGTAGTCCGTTCAACGACCTGCGCACGTTTGATCCAACATTGACATGTTGGATACAGAAAGTGGGGGCTTTCACCCCCTTGAGAAGGCTATCACGCCACGCGCAAACGGTTTACTCCTTTGAGTGACGTCGAATGGAGAGCGAGTCTACACGTGCCGAATTTCAGGGCTCGAGCCGAGCTCCTGGATTTGCAGCAGAGCAAGCGTGACAATCACGCTTATGTTCAACATACACGATACCTGGTCAGTTGTATCGTTAGTCATTCAATAGATTAAGAAACACACGTAACTGTGTTATTAAAGGTAGCAACGCTTGATGCAGTCGCCAAGATGGGCGATTGCAGATCAAGACAGACTATTCCATATGGTCTGTGACGCCAGCGAATTCGCAATTAGCTGCGCGTAAACGCAATACGATGCAGACGGCACAGAGCGCGTCGTCTGTTACTAATCGCGTCAGCTACAACCAGCTGAACGCAATTACCTAGTGCAGGAGAAGGAGCTCCTTGCCATGAAATATGCGTTGACTAAGTTTAGTGTCTATCTTCTCGGAGATACCGTTTATTGTATATACGGACCATGCGTCGTTACGCACGGCCGTAGATAGCCTACACATCTCGCAAAGAATGGCGAGGTGGCTATCCTTATTAGCGGAGGTGAATTTCTCGGTGTACGACGACTTAATGTCGTCGCTGATGCGTTATCACGCCGATCCGATTTTAAGCCGGCTGCGCATTCCAACAGTGAAAAAATCTCACTGTTGCAACACTCATTACAAGTGTTCCGTCATCAACCTTGTTTGATGACATAAAGAAAGCCTGAGCAGAAGATAAGTACCTTCTGCGTTTAATGGATCATCCAACGAATCCATCCGATAAATCTTTTCAAGATTTACCGGCTCTATATCGATCGTCATCCGATCGATACACAACATGCAACGGCTTATCGTATTACACAGCCGTTACCGGCGACAATCCACGTATCGACGTCCCAACACACAATGATTTGCGCTTTCGCATCATGTATGAATGTCACGATGCACTGACAAGTGGGCATCGTGGACGTGAGAAGACTTATTACCTCACAGTAAATCGCGACTTTTACTGGCCCCGCCAGTATCAGTTCGTGCGCAAGTACATTCGTGCTTGCGAGGTATGTAAACGGGTGAAGCTTAGCCTTTCATCCCATGCACCTCTCCAACCTCTACCACTCCCGGCAGAATGTTGGCAGTCCGTATCTATGGACTTCGGCTTCGAATTTCCTGTAGGCGATCACAAAAACAACAGAATCCTTATTTTTGTTAACAGATTCAGCAAGATATTACATCTTGTTGCAGCACCAGAGACGATCACGGCTTCGAGCTGTGTCCGTGCCTTTATCGACACGGAATTCAAACTGCACGGTTTACCCCGTGAACTGGTCTCGGATATAGATCCACGGTTCACGGCGAATTTTTGGCAATCCGTATTCCGATCTGTCAGAATATGACTGACTATGTCAACTTCTGGTCATCCGGAGACAAATGGTCAGACGAAACGCGTAAATCGCGTCCTCGAAGATATACTTAATGGTTACGTCCAATCGTATACGAATTGGTGCAAGTTTTTACCGATGGTCGAATTCGCCATTAATAATTCGGTGCATGCGTCTACAACGCATACACCGTTCTTCGTGAATGGCTTACGCCATCCTCGCATTCCCATCCAATTTGAGGGATCCTCTAGTTTAAGGGGGGGGGACTCGCACGAGCAAAACCATTTTTGGCTCATGCTCATCACGCGTCGAAGTTAACAATGACGCGAGTGATGTCGATGTCGAAGAAATCGACATCGAGGATGAGAATGACCTCATGGCAGTACGCAAAAAGCGTACTGAAAAAGACAAAACAAATGAGTCAGCAGAATCAGTAACCCGTTTCGTACAGGATTCCATTGCTAACGCAGTGAACCGTCAAAAATGGAATGCAGACAAACATGGAAGAGCAAATGTTCATTCATTTAAAATTAATGATCTAGTGCTACTCTCTACGGTAAATCTACCTAAGCATGTAATCACTAATGTGGGTAGCCGTAAACAGATACCCAAGTTCATTGAGCCTTTCCGTGTACTGCATCGCAGAGGCAATGCGTACACAATAGAATTGCCATGTAGGATGTGAATGCATCTAAATTTTACGTTGGTCGGCTCCGTCCGTACCATCAGTACGCGGTTTCTTCCGAGGACGGATCTGAGCACCCTTTTCTAGAATCCCTAAAAGATTAATGTGGTCACGATACAGATTCTCATGTCGGGTCCGAAGATCCTCGAAACCGCGATGAGCGGACGGCAGCTCATTATGAAGAGCGTGATAATTTCGTTCGTACTTCAACATGGAGTACGCACTCTTCGAACGGTTTTGCAATCGTCAGGTATAGTGAGCCTGCACCGTCTGCTCCAACGAGCAACGCTTACCGTGCTCGTGATCAAGTCCCTCCTCCAATTCATAGAGGAAGTGATCGAGTTTGTCGAACTTCCACTCTAGATCCAACACACGGTTCGAATATAATTTCCCTCCTCCGCTACAACCATTGGTGGATTACCACGGTGGTCAACGTTTCCTTGTGGAACGTATTCAAAAACACCGTGATGTAAAGGGGCAGCGAACAAGTTATCTTGTTCGCTGGCGCAGTTATCAACTTCGTATGACAGCTGAACGCCTCGTTTCCAGCTAATTGTAGACGTTGATGGCCTCATCCGTCAGTATGACGAGACCGATCCGATGGATCAGAAGGTCCATCAACAAACACGTGCCCCTGGCGCTTGTGTATCGATTGAAAACGTCAATCGCATCGCGCATCTCGATTAGGATGCGCGCCCTACCCCAGGGCGAAGAAAGAGAATAAAAATTCTCCTTTTATTCGTTTCGTGTTGTCGACACAACAAGGGCAGGGATCACCCCAAGAGAAGCATGGAAGCCCTGCCTCACGAGACAACTGATGCAATTCATACTTTGCACCGGTTGGAGTTCATTTCTCAAACTTAATGTGAATTGCGTTAAGTCTTTGAAGCTAGTCTTTGCGTCCAATGTCTTTGACATTGCGAATAAACGCGTTCTAGGCTATCATCAACGAGCTTTTATCTCGCTTGTTGTTGCCACTGTACCATCGATGCTTAAGAAAAGCATCGATATAAAAATCTTTCTCAGCGAAAAAGCTCTTTGCGCTGGGATCAAGGCCATGTAGCTTTGTCGCAATAAATTTTGGATATTTATTGTGAGTAGTCTCCTCAGACAAGCTACTGTCTAGCCGTTCGGTCGAAAGCCGTGGCTTCTTCTCAGGGGTAGACGAGACATTTTGTTGGCTGCGATCCCCTGAGTGGTACCCACTGAAGCAGGTACCAGAAAAAGTTTAAAACGATATCTTACGCCATCGTGATCACAACTCACATAAATAAGTGAAGGTGACGGCACGGGAGACAGTGCTGGAGATGAGGAAACATCCTCATCGTCGGAAGCGGACATGCTATATCGAACGATTCTAGCATGTTTATCAGATTGAGCCTTCTCATTCGAAGGCTCATTGTCAGCCGCCTGACGACTATCAGGCGACTGTTCTGTTCTCCCTGAGAGGGCCATTTCGTCCGACTCGCACTTATTGTCGACCTCCACAGAGCGGTCGAATTCACATGGTTACTCAACACGTGCACCTTCAACATTTAGAGTTGCGGAAGAAGACGATACTATGGCAGACGGAACGCCTGTCGCAAGAGACAATAATGCGTCACACGCGGCGGCATGAAACGCAGTCGAAGACGTCGCACTATTCGCACACCGCATGTACTTGTTAACCATGCGATATAACTAAAGATGGTGATTCTGACCAATCAACACCGCTTTTATTTAAGCGGTCTTATAGTGATTTCTTCATCTAATGACAGTCAGAGTGATTGTACGTTTAAGTGAAAGGTGCTTAACGGGGTGTATCGTTACATGAAATTAACACCTAAAGGTTGTTAATTAAAATATTATGTAAGAGATAGTAACTACTTGTGAGAGTATTACTTTACATAGTAATATTTCGAGAGCTTATCCATCAATAAACATAGACCATACTATCTACTCGCTCCGCGGTCCAGTCAGCGCTGGACGCAGCGCAAAGAGAAAGACAGATAAGACTTTTATTACATATTTAGTATTAGTATATTATCAAGTAAGTATAAATATATTGGAAACATGAAAATTCAACATATTAAATACAGTTATCTTTTAACCCTCTTTCTAGCAAGTGTTATAACAGACAAGTCTTCATCTGCAACTCAAAGAGGAGTGGCATATGACCTCTCAGCCGACGGCTTATACCAAGCTGTCGCAGAGGCACTATTGTAGGATTGCTTATCAACCAGGCAATTCGGAGTGCCCCATCACTGAGGTACCTTTCTAAAAAGGGCCTGTAGCAATCTACGCCGTAGTCGTTCATAAACTAAGACCATAAGTGCTTCGGAATCGGACTTCCGACAGCGAGCGCATCTCTTGCACATTTTGTTGCAGAGATCGCTTCGCCTGTCTCGCTCCAAAGAAGCGCGCCTGAAGTAATACTTTTGCTCAGGCTTGAACATGTAGCGCTCAATATATCCCAGGTACCAGAGGTACCGTCTAATAGACCGGAACCATAATATAAAGGCTTGTTGAGGAAGCCGTAGAAGCACTGCAAGCTTTGGAACATCATAAGAACATCCGTAGATGTTATATGTGCGGAAACACGAAACGTTTACGTCCAGCGTATCCGCTACGAAATACACGTGAAGCTCGAAAATGCACCAATTCCGTCCTATACCAGAAATCTGGTACGGTGCGGGTAAACGTCGATACCCAGTAGGTCCGGGGCGCCCTACTGGAGAAGACCTAGACTCTGTTAAACATCTATGAGTTAAGAGTAAACAGGACCTAGCCCCAATTAGCTCGGGGCGTAATAGCACGGGGCGTGAGTACAAGCCTGGTTTGTTAGTCGCTCAAGCGACTGTGAATGGTTTAATAAGCTATGGTCAATTTTTATTGACTCAGTAAGTTCTTGCAATTATACTCGACGCCTTTCCCTTAAAGGAAGTCAACAATACGTTAAGGTGCTTAAAGCGCATGAAACTAATACAATCACTGTTCGCTTAGCGACTGGGACTCGTTTCACTGTTCCCAAAATTCCATTGAGCTTAGGCCTAAAGTTTCTGGACTTTGACAGTATGACACGCTGTCTCGATCTTGATTTAGATTCAGGATATGACCTCATTCTTGGTATGGCGTGGCTTGAACACCATGAGCCATGGATCAATTGGAGGCCTAAGACCTTGCGCGCCACGCACAATGCTCCTAGCAAAGTTTTGGAGAGTCGTGAACCCACCTTTCCTATGCAGCAAAAGCGCTATTGGCGCGGATCATTAACTGAGTCTGTCAATGTTTAGTACATGGAATGTCTGAGGTTAAAAAACTATAATGTTAAGAACATTAATTCCGAGCTCAACTCAGAAGAAAGAAGTGGAACGGCACGTACTCCGTCGAGTGACACTCGTTGTAAAAACGAATCACTGAATGCTACAAGCATTGTTGGGGGCCTAAGGCCGAGTCATCAAGGGTGCAATATTCCTGAGATACGTGGAGTGGCGCATCTAAGTCTACCGAGTGTGGTCGGCCGAGGTGGCACCATACTGAGCGTAATATTGGCGGTCCGCGAGGGCATTTAGGGTCAAACCCTTCTAATGCACGTGAAGTGACATGTAAATGGTCGCTGAACAAGGAAGTTGAGTTGCCTAACTTTTTGTCGGATGTCAAATTAGACACCAGGTATAAAACCAATACAGGGTGGAAAATTTGGGGACGTGAATGTCCCGGTCTCAAAGAGGCTATTTTTTCTACTCCAAGACAGGGGAGACGCGAAGCGTTTGTATTCTCACAAAGTGATACGAGTGAGCAGTTCAATACGCTTGTAAATAGTATAAACGGTAACATTGAGGGAGAAGTTAGCCTTGCGGCAATCTCTTTGTTACATGCTCTTTTAGATCTAGACGAAATGTCTATTGATGAGTGCGGCCGAGCCTTAAAGGCTGGCGACTTATCTGAGAGGGTGGTCATTCGACCGAACACCTTACTTGGCGCTCCAGCTGCCGACGAGTTCATGCGGTTATTTAATCATTAAGACCTTCTCGATGCCACGTCGCGTCCACTTGTTCCGACGTTGAGTGATAAAAGCACTTTGAATAGTCGTGACTAATTCACCGAAACATTCTTTTTTGCAAGACTCATGTCTTTGGCCACTTGCTTCCATTGCTTCTAGTAAGAATTTAAAATTGGCCTTGTTGTTATCAAACTTATTGCGATTTTTAAAAGCTTCAATTGGATCAATGACATGGCGTTTTCATTGGCTAAAGCTTCGAGACACCGTGTGTTTCTTCCTATTTGTGAGTTCAAAGAGCATCGTGGGCGTAACACACAAGCAGCCTCTCCCGAAACTCCAAAAAAGAATCTGCATGACCGTTGACTTGCAGTACCCGGATTCTTTCTGCTGAGCTCAACCCGAGAGCATGCTAAACGAATCGACGTCATTCACGTTGCTTCGTGATTATGTCCTA
>NC_090610.1:9464122-9472915 GCF_004359215.1 Bremia lactucae | reverse complement strand
TTAATATCAAAAGAGGAACTGCACTTTATTAAATTATTTAATCTAAAACTTCACCCTAGCTAATTTAAAAATAGATTTTAGCGCCAGATTTACATCTCGCGGACATTTGTTGCCCATAATAAATGAAATTGAAGTAATTAACATTTTAGAATAGGATTAAAGGGTATTTTACCCATAAGGTAAATGTACTACAACAACGGTTCTCCAACCCGATGTAGCCCATTACATGTAACACAAACGATATTTACATTGACCTTTAGCAACCAACAGCTTGATTCGTGCCTAATTGCAGTGTCGCTCCGTCGGCGGAAGCGTCGTTCACAGAATTACTTGTAAAAGCATGTGGTACTTCGCGCGCATAGAGCTTATATAGCCCGCAGCCGTTTAATTTGGTGGTGGGTTCTCATGGTTATAATCCACCAATTCTTTAGCAAATTTTTGCAAAGCTAGTTCCTCACTTGTTTTCCATTCCATAATGACTTCCTGTAAAATTGAAAATGGGTAAATTCCTAATACATATCTCGCTCTGGCTTCTGATCCCTCTGCAAAGTAAATCCAACAACGCCATACATCGAATCGAAAGGGAAAGACTTTATGAAGCCTGAGCCGAGTAAACAAATTTGCTGCTTCGTTTAGCATGATGTTTTTCGGCTTATTTATGTCAAGTAGCTCCAATTGTACTTCATTCAAAGCGAATTTCGGATTATCATAATTCAGATAATCTATCATTGCCTTCTTTACCAAAATTTGAACAGCATTAGCCTCTTGATTGCGTACACAAGCGAATTCCACCCAAAATTGAAATAATCGATTCTCGTACATCGAAAAATTGATTTGACCAAGTTCAAGCGAAACGAGAAAGATATGCAACTTCAAGCTTTTCCAATGGTCTTTTTGCAGATGCAGCAAAAGAAGCTGATTGAATTCCATGCCGTTTGCCGCAGATTGTAGCGCTTTCTGACACCCTCCGGAAACTCTACTTAACCAATCAAGACAATCAATCTGCATACCCGGCGAGCTTTCTGTGATGTACAACAATAGAGCCTGGTGGACGATGATTGAAGAACGTGTCCTCAATCGGCTTTTGGAGCTGTAGTGTAACGGGGTGTATCGTTACATGAAATTAACACTTAAAGGTTGTTAATTAATATATTATCTAAAAGGTAGATAATATTTGGAGGAAATTACTTTATATAGTAATTTCCTGAATTCTTATCCATAAATAGGTATAGACCATTATGTCTATTTATTCCGCAGACTAATCAGCTGTAGAAGTAATCAAGAGAGACAGATAAGATTTCAATTACATGTTCAGTATTAATTTATAATTAAGTCGCATTAAAAGATAGAAGAAGAGACACTTAACCATATAAATACAGTTTTCATTTAACCCTCTTAAGCTACTTGTCTTAAGAGAAGTCTCCCTCTACACGTACTTAGTGCACGGGAACGTAAGGCAATACTCGCAATTGAAGTAGTGCGAAGTGAACTTGTACTGAAGCAGTACAAGTCGTGGTGCCCCGTTACATCTGGTAGCACTTTGTAGTCAGTCCAAGGACCAAATTTCCTTCATCTAACATGGACATGTTAGATGATAGTGGAAATACGCATCACGTTTCCCGTGAAAACTGCTCCTTTCTAAGTGATATAGAAAGGAGTGCGGTTGAACGAATAAGTTCGACCGAAGGGAACGATGCCATCTTGGCCATGCAGTCCGGTTTGGACAGAGATGCCCTCCATTCAGCCATCGCCAAGTTCATACAACATGAACTTGACGACATGAAGAAGAAGGTAGCCTTGCTGAATCAGCAAGGCTCTCAACAGGCAGAACTATTGAGGTAACAACAGGTACAGACCCCTGTACCTGGGATGACGCACACGCGTCGTCCCGAAACCGTAAAGATTGGCATCTCTAAGTATAGGGGAGTCGAAGAAGACGTCCTCTTAAGATGGTTTGTCGAGTTGGACGATGCCATAGGGCACGTCACATCGTCGACGAGTAAATGCAAGTCGCATTCGCTCAATCAAATTTTGCAGGTTGTGCCAAAACTTGAACATTGGTTCTTAAGTTGCGCGACCGATATGTCTTTGGGTCGCTAGAGGCTTTTAAAGCCCGTATCAAACAGACGTTTGAACCGCCTAGGGCAGAGTTCGGAGCTCGTTCAGAGCTTCTGAAACTCAAGCAAGGCAAGCGTGATGCTCACGCATATGCCCAGCACACACGACTCTATGCGAGTTGTACTACAAATAACCCAGACCATGAACACACGTTAACTACGGTGTTCATGCAAGGTCTTTAGAATGGTCCCGTAAAGACCCGCCTGTTCCGCTTGGAACTGGATACGCTTGAAGAAGCAATATCCGTTGCGGAAAAGGAGGACTTAAGCTTGAGACAGGCTCAAGCTAGTTTGTCATCGTATCGTCCTCCAAGACGACACGAGTTAGGAGGTCCAGAACCCATGGACCTGTAATATGTCGAAAGCGAGAGACCTTGCTTTTCGAGCAATGAGCGTTGCAGAAATGCCATCGCTGCCAAAATTTAGGACACTACGCTCATGAATGTAGTGCCCCTCGCCCAGCACCGAAAGGTACTGAACGTGATTTTGGTCCGTATGCCAAAAGGGGCAACGGTCGCGGGTCTGACGTTGTTGCGAAATCGCAACAGCGAGGCGGACCGCTAAAAAAACGTTCGGGGTCAGTATGGGCGACTAAAGTTGCTTCAGACACACAATCATTATGTGTCTCTGCACCTATTTATGAGGTATCCTAAATCACCTTAAACAAAAAATGAAAAATGATTTGTCACTTAGAGCCCTAGTGGACTGCGGAGCGTCGAATAACTTTATTCGTCGCCAGTCACTAGAGGGTCGTAAGCTCAAATATGTTGAGCGCGACATCCCTCCAACGAGGATGACGGTGCGTCTAGCCACAGGCGCATCGATAACAGTGATGAAACGCGTAGTGAAATTTCACTACACGTTAAAAGATATACAATACGATGATGGTTTCATCGTACTGGATTTGGATGTCAAATTTGATGTCATCCTAGGTCTACCTTGGCTCAGAAACTATGAGCCAAGGATCAGCTGGCAGCATCGATCCGTGAAGATGCCTGCCACTTGTTTATCAGATGGCCATCTGATGAACGTCTTAGAGCGTCCACAAACGTGTGGATGTACTACGAGTGAGTGCGATGGCATCACTTGTGGTTCGGTCGTTAGTACGACTGCACAAGATCACAGTGTGATTACTTATCACCCTGTGGAGTCAGCTGCCGGCGGCTGTGCGAATGCACAGGCAGCGCCGAAGTTCCACCACTCGAAGAAGTCGAGTGGATTGAGACATGAATGTACGCCTAGCGGGCGACATTCAAGTAGTATGCCGGTTGCCCCAAAGGGACAACACGATGATTCTAGGCCGAGTAGAGAGTAGATCGAGAGGACCCGACTGAGATAGCGCAATCTCAGTCGGAAGACGTTGAGGGAATAAGTCCCACGTACTTGATGAGAAATCTCCTCAAATAGTTAATTTGGATGGATTTTATCAGATCCGTATGCGTGAACGGTGTGCGAGTAGTGCGGCGCCTTCGGCACGGCCAGGTGCCATATTCGTTTTATTAAGACAGTATACTAGAAGTCAGTTTTGATCTTAAAAAGCGATCTCCATCACAGTCTTACGCATTGGACTGAGATTGTTTCTTACAGCGCGTGTGAAAATTGATAGTATTTATTCTTCTTTAGAATAAGGTGGTTCCTGCATTATGCGGAACGACATGACGGATGGCATCATCAATCATGGTTTCCGCCTGGTCTTGCCCAAAAGGAAAGCTCGCATCAGCGACGATATTAAGTCGCCCTGGTTTATATTGTCTGAAAAGTCTACTCCTCACAATAAATATTCCTTAATGCTCATCACGCGTCGAAGTTAACAACGACGCGAGTGATATCGATGTCAAAGAAATCGACATCGAACACCTGTGGTGCATAGTGCATCCACGTTTACCTCGTACTGTAATCGGCAATCACATTTGAATTTTGCCAACCGTTTTACAAGACGTGGAGCATGTCAGCTTCTTGCCATCCACGTAACTATCTTTCTTAACGAAGCTAATAAAAATACCGCTCTTATGCTTATCTTTCAAGCCTCGACTTCTGCAATGAGCTCGACTGGACCTTGTTGCAATTTGTGGTTGGTCCGTTGAAACGAGGCCATTGAGATGGAGGGGCCAGGTTGGAGTAACTAGACTTCAAGATGCCGAGGAAATAATTCCTCGACAGCCTGTGGATATATCCCAGGAAGAAACCGAGACAATAAATGTCTCGGTTAATAACGGTAAAGAGTAGGCGCTTATACTCTAACTCTGTATGCGCCTCCGAAGTTACCTACGGAGATAACTCAATTACCAACCTAGATCCTAAGCGGTTCTTGAGGGATCTGCATGGTGGCAAAATCAAGCAGATCTGCGTACTCGTCACAGCGGACGATTACGTAACCGACATTAGGTCAGCTGTAATTTTTTTGCAGAGAACGAACGGGTTCTCAGCAGCTCATCGATGGACCAAAGTGTCCTCGATGTGAAGACTCGGATTAAAAGATACAGTACTCAATCTTGGGAGTCACTCAAGGGAAATCCTCTATACGAAAATTTAAAAGAATTATGGGATGTATTCCCTGAAGCAGTCCCGTGCGAGTTGCTTAAGGATAAAGGCACTCGACATGTGATCGAGCTCAAACCGGGCTCGAAGTACTGTGTCATGAAGCAGTGGCCACTGCCTCGTGAACAAGTAATTGCGATCGATAATTTATTACCGATCGAGTAAAAGCGGGCCATGTAAGGGAGTCAACCTCCTCACATAGCTCTTCGACCTTCTGTGTGCGAAAGGCTACAGGAGGGTGGCGGATAATGCACGCATTCAACAAACTGAATGATGCAACGGTACCTGTTCAAACGCCAATACGAGATTAGACGTAATCATAGATGGTATGTCTAAGAGTACGATCTTTTCGTCGATGGAGCTGATGGATGGGTTCTATCAAATCCTTATGCGTGAAAGGGACATCCCAACAGTGAGCACTCTCAGTGGGATGCTTTGGGAATGGCTAGTGATGCCTCAGGGGCTTAGTAACGCCCTGCAACATTCAACAGATGCGTAACGAATCTGTTGAGATCGGTGCGAGCATTGGCACCGAGTTATTTTGACGATGTATTCGTCCATAGCCGATCCATGGACGGAAAGACGACGTGGAAGTTCATAAAACTTACGTTCGTCAGGTTCTTACACTTATGCGAAAGCATAAGTTGTACGCAAATCTCAAGACGTGAATATTCGCTGCAAGCGAAATACCACTTCTTGGGTGCATCGTTGGTAAACACGGCGTGCGCCCTGATCCCGAAAGGATCAAGGCAATCACCAACTGGCCAGTTCCAGTCAATGTCAAGGGACATACGGTAGAACCCCTCTAAAGTATTACGCTCTAAAGTAATAATACGTCCTAAGTAATAAAATTTCGTGGTCCCGAGTTGGGACTTAAGGTTAAAGTAATATTTTGCCAAAGTAATAAAGTAATATTTTTTAAAGTCCCACTATTAGTAGACACATACCCCAAAAGTAATATATTAAGTTGTATCAAAAAAATTTTTTTTTTCAAATAACTATACTTCTTTTGCCGCTTTTGAGAGAAATCGATGGAGAGTGACTTGCTTCTTTCCAGTAATCTGTATCCTTTCAAAATCCTCCAAAACTTCATTCAGTTTCCTGTGAGTCGTGGAAGTATCACACTCCCTCTGCATGAAGTACAGTTTACACAACCTTATTGCATCAAGGACGTCCTTGGCTTTCACGGGGGCTGGCACTTCGCTATCATCCGCATCGGGAATCCCTCCTTCCACTTCTACAGGCAAAGACAATCCATGTTCTTCCATTGTTACTGCCACAATGTCTTCTACGTCAGGACTATAGGCGACCTCTCTCTCCAAGGGGTTGATGAGGATGGCGTTGATGTCCATTGGATTGCGGTACAGTTGATCATTCTGTAACATCAGGTCATCTGCAACATTTGCGGGGGGTTCGGTCGCCCTAGCAGGAACTTGGATGTTCAAGCTTGATGTCCGAATTTTGCAGTGATTAAAACAATTACGAATAGTTTCCTTGGTCACCATATTCCAGGCCTCCACAGCCCACACCATTGCCTTCAAAACATCCACTTTTTTATGCGCTTCCACATTGTCAAGTGTTTCATCCAGCTCCACTGCTCTTAGCAAGTTGCGATTGAAAATTTTCCTGTAAAAGGCCTTCAAAGTTCGAATAATGCCTGCATCACAAGGCTGAATTCGGGAAGTTGTGTTGGGCGGCAGGTAAAGGATTTTAACATTGGCCAGCTCCGGCAAGCTGTCAATTGGAACATGAGCAGGACATTTGTCCATAATCAGCAGCACCTGTCTTCTCCCCATCCTCCGATTAAACCATTGTAGCCATTCCAAAAACAATACACTGTTCATCCAAGCCTTCGGGTTTGCCCTGTAGTGGCAGCCAAGGTTCTGACGATTGATATTTTTGAGACAACGGGGATTCAAGTGTTTCCCAATCACCCAAAGTGGGACACGATCTGAGCCATCTCCGTTGGCACAAACAACAAAAGTTAGCCGTTCCTTGTGCTGCTTGCGGCCCTCCAGTTGCTTCGTTGCAAGTGAACGATTAGCCTAAAGTGAGGAGGCAATAAATTTTAGTATTTGAAGTTGCTTCCAAAGTGATTTCAACTGGCCCCGACATACCTGAAGTCGGTAAAACAAACCCGTTTCATCCATATTGTAGATATCCTTCCATTCATACTGATCCAAAACTTCTCGAATTGCGGGTAAGGATTGCTCGAGTATCTCCATGTTAACCGAACCGCTCTCTCCATGTCTCACTCGCTCTTTGATTCCATATCGAGCTTTGAACCTGTTCAACCAGCCATTGGAGAATTGAAACGTATTTGTGTCTTGATCGGGGTACAGTCTCTCCAAAAAAATCCTCCCCTTTTCTTTATAAAGTTCACCCGAGAGATCCATGACATCTTCGTAAGTTCGCACAAATTTGTAAAGTGCCTCTTCCATTAGAGGGTATTCTACAGTCTTCTGAAGCTTCGCATCCATACTAATTTTTGCTCCGTCTCCTGCACCAGCTTTTTCACCTTGGGAGATCCAGTGCTCCTGCTGCTTGAGAATCTTGGAAATCGCAGCTTGACTGACAGTCATGCCAAATTTCTCTACCACCCATTGTGCAATATCCTTCTGTGTTCCACTGGTATCACGCTTCCTTTTACTGATAGCTATGCGGATTTCATTAGTGATAGGAGCATGAGCAACCTTCAGGTGTGCTTTCGCCATTTTTTGTGTTAAGTTTGCAGTTCTTGCTTAGACGTTAAGATTTGCCGTTCCCGTTCTGTACTTCTTATAAATATTTTAGTTTAGTATAAGTGTCAAAGTTGAAGCTTCACGTCGAGGGTTAGGGTTAGGTAATGCGTCAGCTGCACATTGAGCTTCCTAAACGAAAATTTTCTGGAGAGAAGAGGTTGGCATCTAAAGTAATAAAACGCATAAAGTAATATTACTTTTCGGTCCTAAGAGTATTACTTTAGAGGGGTTCTACTGTAGAAAGGTTCTTGGTTTAGCGGCGTGCTTGCACAAATACTCTTGCAATTATGCAGAGATGACAGTTCATCTCTCTCTTCTCTTGAAAAAAGACGAGAAAAAATGGTTATGGAACGCTGATTGTCAGCGTTCGTTTGAAAGTATCATGCAAAGCTTGATGCATCGCCCATCTTGGAGATTGCAAATCAAAACAGACCATTCCATGTGGTCTGTGACGCCAGCTGTTTTGCAATCGGCTGGGCGTTAATGCAATACGACACAGACGGCGCGAAGCGTCGTCTGTTACCAATCGCGTCAGCTATACGCAATTATCCAGTGCATGACAAGGAAATCCTTGCCATGAAATATGCATTGGCTAAATGTTGGGTCTATCTCCTCGGAGATAGACCGTTCATCGTACATACGGACCATGCGTCATTACGCACGGCCGTAAATAGCCCACTCCTCTCGCAAAGAATGGCGAGGTGGCTATCCTTCTTCGCGATAAATATAATTTATTCATCGAATATAAACCAGGACGACTTAATGTCATCGCTGATGCGTTATCACGGCGATCCGATTTCGAGTCGGCAGTGCACTCCAACATTGAAATTAATCCCACTGTTACAACACTCACTACGAGTGTTCCGTCATCAACCTTAGTTGATGACATAAAGAAAGCCTGAGCAGAAGATAAGTACCTTCTATGTTTGATGGATCATTTAATGAATCAGTCCGATAATCATTTAAAGATTTACCGGCTTTATATCGATCGTCATCCGATCGATACACAACACGCAACGGCTTATTGTATAACACAGCCGTTACCGGCGACACTCCACGTGTCGTCGTCCCAACTCACAATTTGCGCTTGCGCATCATGTATGAGTGTCACGATGCACCAACAAGTGGGCATCGTGGACGTAAGAAGACTTATAACCTCACAGTAAATCGCGACTTTTACTGGCCCCGCCAATATCAGTTTGTGCGCAAGTACATTCGTGCTTGCAAAGTATTTCAACAGGTGAAGCCTAGCCCTTCGTCCCGTGACCCTCTTCAACCTCTCCCACTGCCGACAGAGTGTTGGCAGTCCGTATCTATGGACTTCGTCTTCGGATTTCCCAAAGACTATCACAAAAACAACAGAATCCTAGTTTTTGTTAACAGATTCAGCAAGATGG
>NC_090610.1:9457395-9464022 GCF_004359215.1 Bremia lactucae | reverse complement strand
AGACCTATAGTAGCTCGCGTTGCTGCATTTTATATTTAAATTATTTGTTTGGCTTTCTTACACAATAAGTGTGTGAATGAAAACTGGATAAACGGCCACTTAAGTTAGAATGGCCACATTCGAAGAGTGATTAAGGGGGTGATCGTACATGAAATTAGCACTTATGTGTTGTAAATAGTGTATTATCTGACAGGGGAGAATATTTTAATTATTTTTTTACCTTTTTATATTTTAATAGTTTGTCGTTTGGTAAATACAATTTATATTTTTTTGCGCGTTCGTGTGATCCTGGTCTCGCGTTAAGTGTAAGATGCATCGGCCTTTTTATTGATATTTTGTATTGGTTTTTGATTAAATTAGTTTCTATTAGATGTACAATCAGTATTATTTTCTTGATAGTATTAATTAAAGCTGTTTAAAGTTAGGTTATCACGAAGTCTTTGTCTGGGCGTACTTGTTATTTTGCGGTGTACTACTACTTTTACTGCTTCAGTTGCGTTTTTTGTCTTACTTTACTTATGTACACAGACGTGGGATGGAAGACTTATCTTTAAGACAACTAAATAAAAGAGGGTTAAATGAAAACTGTATTAGTATAAAAAAGCATCTCTTGTAACGGGGTGTATCGTTACATGAAATTAACACTTAAAGGTTGTTAACTAATATATTATCTAAAAGGTAGATAATATTTGGAGAACATTACTTTATATAGTAATGTTCAGAAATCTTATTCATAAGTAGGTATAGGCCATTATATCTATGTATCTTGCAGACTAATCAGCTGTAAACGTAAACAGAGAGACAGATAAGATTTCAATTGCATGTTCGGTATTAGTTTATAATTAAGTCAGCATTAGCGGATAGAAAGAAGAGATATTTAATCATCTAAATACAGTTTTCATTTAATCCTCTTTAAGCTAGTTGTCTTAAAGAGAAGTCTCCCTCTGCACGTACTTAGTGCACGGGAACGTAAGGCAATACTCGCAATTGAAGTAGTGCGAAGTGAACTTGTACTGAAGCAGTACAAGTCGTGGTGCCCCGTTACATCTGGTAGCACTTTGTAGTCAGTCCAAGGACCAAATTTCCTTCATCTAACATGGACATGTTAGATGATAGTGGAAATACGCATCACGTTTCCCGTGAAAACTGCTCCTTTCTAAGTGATATAGAAAGGAGTGCGGTTGAACGAATAAGTTCGACCGAAGGGAACGATGCCATCTTGGCCATGCAGTCCGGTTTGGACAGAGATGCCCTCCATTCAGCCATCGCCAAGTTCATACAACATGAACTTGACGACATGAAGAAGAAGGTAGCCTTGCTGAATCAGCAAGGCTCTCAACAGGCAGAACTGTTGAGGTAACAACAGGTACAGACCCCTGTACCTGGGATGACGCACACGCGTCGTCCCGAAACCGTAAAGATTGGCATCTCTAAGTATAGGGGAGTCGAAGAAGACGTCCTCTTAAGATGGTTTGTCGAGTTGGACGATGCCATAGGGCACGTCACATCGTCGACGAGCAAATGCAAGTCGCATTCGCTCAATCAAATTTTGCAGGTTGTGCCAAAACTTGAACATTGGTTCTTAAGTTGCGCGACCCATATGTCTTTGGGTCGCTAGAGGCTTTTAAAGCCCGGATCAAACAGACGTTTGAACCGCCTAGGGCAGAGTTCGGAGCTCGTTCAGAGCTTCTGAACCTCAAGCAAGGCAAGCGTGATGCTCACGCATATGCCCAACACATACGACTCTATGCGAGTTGTACTACAAATAACCCAGACCATGAACACACGTTAACTACGGTGTTCATGCAAGGTCTTACGGATGGTCCCGTAAAGACCCGCCTGTTCCGCTTGGAAATGGATACGCTTGAAGAAGCAATATCCGTTGCGGAAAAGGAGGACTTTAGCTTGAGACAGGCTCAAGCTAGTTTGTCATCGTATCGTCCTCCAAGACGACACGAATTAGGAGGTCCAGAACCCATGGACCTATAATATGTCGAAAGCGAGAGACCTCGCTTTTCGATCAATGAGCATTGCAGAAATGTCATCGCTGCCAAAATTTAGGACACTACGCTCATGAATATAGTGCCTCTCGCCCAGCACCGAAAGGCACTGAACGTGATTTTGGACCGTATGCCAAAAGGGGCAACAGTCTCGGGTCCGACGTTGTTGCGTAATCGCAACAGCGAGGCGGACCGCCAAAAAAACGTTCGGGGTCAGTATGGGCGACTAAAGTTGCTTCAGACACACAATCATTATGTGTCTCTGCACCTATTTATGAGGTATCCCAAATCACCTTAAATCAAAAATGACAAATGATTTGTCACTTAGAGCCCTACTGGACTGCGGAGCGTCGAATAACTTTATCAGTCGCCAGTCACTAGAGGGTCGTAAGCTCAAATATGTTGAGCGCGACATCCCTCCAACGAGGATGACGGTGCGTCTAGCCACAGGCGCATCGATAACAGTAATGAAACGCGTAGTGAAATTTCACTACCCGCTAAAACATTTATAGTACGATGATGATTTTATCGTACTGAATTTGGATGACAAATTTGATGTCATCCTAGGTTTACCTTGGCTCAGAAAATACGAGCCAAGGATCAGCTGGTAGCATCGGTCCGTAAAGATGCCTGCCACTTGTTCATCAAATGGCCATCTGATGAACGTCTTGGAGCGTCCACAAGCGTGTAGCCTCACTTGTGGTACGGTCGTTAGTACAACTGCACAAGATCACAGTGTGATTACTAATCACCCTGTGGAGTCAGCTGCCGGCGACTGTGCGAATGCATAGGCAGCGCTGAAGGTCCACCACTCGAATAAGTCGAGTGGATTAAGACATGAATGTACGCCTAGCGGGCGACATTCAAGGAGTTTACCGGTTGCCCCAAAGGGACAACACGATGATCCTGTGTCGAGTAGAGAGTCGACCGTAGAGGACCCGACTGTGATAGCGCAATCACACTCGGAAGACGTTGAGAGAATAAGTCCCCACATACTTGAAGAGAAATCTTTTTAAATAGTTAATGTTGAAGTGACTAGACTTCAAGATCCCGAGGGATTAATCTCTCGGCAGCCTGTGGATAAATCCCAGGAAGAAACCGAGCTATTAAATGTCTTGGCTAATGGCGGTTCGAGAGTAGGCGCTTATACTCATGATCTGTGTGCGCCTCCGAAGTTAACTTCGGAGATAACTCAGTTATCAACCCTAGAACCGAAGCGGCTCTTGAGAAATCTGCATGATGGTAAAATCAAGCAGATTTGCGTACTCGTCACAGAGGACGATTACGTAACTGACATTCGGTCAGCGGTACTTTTTGCAGAGAACGAACGGGTTCTCAGCAGCTCATCGATGGACGAAAGTGTCCTCGAAGTGAAGACTCGGATTGAAATATATACTACTCAATCTTGGGAGTCACACAAGACAAATCCTTTATACGAGAATTTTATAGAATTCAGGGATGTATTCCCTAAAGCAGTTCCGTGCGAGTTGCCTAAGGATAAATGCACTCGACAGGAGATCGAGTTTAAATCGGGCTCGAAGTACTGTGTCATGAAGCAGTGGCACTGCCTCGTAAACAAGTACTTGCGAACGATAAATTCCTTACCGATCGAGTAAAACCGGGCCATGTAAGGGAGTCAACCTTACCACATAGCTCTCCGACCTTCTGTGTGCGAAAGGCCACAGGAGGGTGGCGGATAGTGCACGCATTCAACAAACTGAATGCTGCAACGGTATCGGCTCACATGCTGATACCTAGAAAAGACGTAATCATAGATGGTATGTCTAAGAGTACTATCTTTTCGTCTATGGATCTGATGGATGGGTTCTATCAAATCCTTATGCGTGAACGACACATCCCATACACAGCAGTGAGCACTCCCAGTGGGATGCTCTGGGAATGGCTAGTGATGCCTCAGGGGCTTAGTAACGCCCCTACAACATTCAACAGATGTGAAACAAATCTGTTGAGACCCGGTGAAAGAATCCCCACCGAGTTATTTTGACGATGTATTCGTCCATAGCCGGGCCATGGACGGAAAGACGACGTGGAAGTTCATAAAACTTACGTTCGTCAGGTTCTTACACTTATGCGAAAGCATAAGTTGTACGCAAATCTCAAGACGTGAATATTCGCTGCAAGCGAAATACCACTTCTTGGGTGCATCGTTGGTAAACACGGCGTGCGCCCTGATCCCGAAAGGATCAAGGCAATCACCAACTGGCCAGTTCCAGTCAATGTCAAGGGACATACGGTAGAACCCCTCTAAAGTATTACGCTCTAAAGTAATAATACGTCCTAAGTAATAAAATTTCGTGGTCCCGAGTTGGGACTTAAGGTTAAAGTAATATTTTGCCAAAGTAATAAAGTAATATTTTTTAAAGTCCCACTATTAGTAGACACATACCCCAAAAGTAATATATTAAGTTGTATCAAAAAAATTTTTTTTTTCAAATAACTATACTTCTTTTGCCGCTTTTGAGAGAAATCGATGGAGAGTGACTTGCTTCTTTCCAGTAATCTGTATCCTTTCAAAATCCTCCAAAACTTCATTCAGTTTCCTGTGAGTCGTGGAAGTATCACACTCCCTCTGCATGAAGTACAGTTTACACAACCTTATTGCATCAAGGACGTCCTTGGCTTTCACGGGGGCTGGCACTTCGCTATCATCCGCATCGGGAATCCCTCCTTCCACTTCTACAGGCAAAGACAATCCATGTTCTTCCATTGTTACTGCCACAATGTCTTCTACGTCAGGACTATAGGCGACCTCTCTCTCCAAGGGGTTGATGAGGATGGCGTTGATGTCCATTGGATTGCGGTACAGTTGATCATTCTGTAACATCAGGTCATCTGCAACATTTGCGGGGGGTTCGGTCGCCCTAGCAGGAACTTGGATGTTCAAGCTTGATGTCCGAATTTTGCAGTGATTAAAACAATTACGAATAGTTTCCTTGGTCACCATATTCCAGGCCTCCACAGCCCACACCATTGCCTTCAAAACATCCACTTTTTTATGCGCTTCCACATTGTCAAGTGTTTCATCCAGCTCCACTGCTCTTAGCAAGTTGCGATTGAAAATTTTCCTGTAAAAGGCCTTCAAAGTTCGAATAATGCCTGCATCACAAGGCTGAATTCGGGAAGTTGTGTTGGGCGGCAGGTAAAGGATTTTAACATTGGCCAGCTCCGGCAAGCTGTCAATTGGAACATGAGCAGGACATTTGTCCATAATCAGCAGCACCTGTCTTCTCCCCATCCTCCGATTAAACCATTGTAGCCATTCCAAAAACAATACACTGTTCATCCAAGCCTTCGGGTTTGCCCTGTAGTGGCAGCCAAGGTTCTGACGATTGATATTTTTGAGACAACGGGGATTCAAGTGTTTCCCAATCACCCAAAGTGGGACACGATCTGAGCCATCTCCGTTGGCACAAACAACAAAAGTTAGCCGTTCCTTGTGCTGCTTGCGGCCCTCCAGTTGCTTCGTTGCAAGTGAACGATTAGCCTAAAGTGAGGAGGCAATAAATTTTAGTATTTGAAGTTGCTTCCAAAGTGATTTCAACTGGCCCCGACATACCTGAAGTCGGTAAAACAAACCCGTTTCATCCATATTGTAGATATCCTTCCATTCATACTGATCCAAAACTTCTCGAATTGCGGGTAAGGATTGCTCGAGTATCTCCATGTTAACCGAACCGCTCTCTCCATGTCTCACTCGCTCTTTGATTCCATATCGAGCTTTGAACCTGTTCAACCAGCCATTGGAGAATTGAAACGTATTTGTGTCTTGATCGGGGTACAGTCTCTCCAAAAAAATCCTCCCCTTTTCTTTATAAAGTTCACCCGAGAGATCCATGACATCTTCGTAAGTTCGCACAAATTTGTAAAGTGCCTCTTCCATTAGAGGGTATTCTACAGTCTTCTGAAGCTTCGCATCCATACTAATTTTTGCTCCGTCTCCTGCACCAGCTTTTTCACCTTGGGAGATCCAGTGCTCCTGCTGCTTGAGAATCTTGGAAATCGCAGCTTGACTGACAGTCATGCCAAATTTCTCTACCACCCATTGTGCAATATCCTTCTGTGTTCCACTGGTATCACGCTTCCTTTTACTGATAGCTATGCGGATTTCATTAGTGATAGGAGCATGAGCAACCTTCAGGTGTGCTTTCGCCATTTTTTGTGTTAAGTTTGCAGTTCTTGCTTAGACGTTAAGATTTGCCGTTCCCGTTCTGTACTTCTTATAAATATTTTAGTTTAGTATAAGTGTCAAAGTTGAAGCTTCACGTCGAGGGTTAGGGTTAGGTAATGCGTCAGCTGCACATTGAGCTTCCTAAACGAAAATTTTCTGGAGAGAAGAGGTTGGCATCTAAAGTAATAAAACGCATAAAGTAATATTACTTTTCGGTCCTAAGAGTATTACTTTAGAGGGGTTCTACTGTAGAAAGGTTCTTGGTTTAGCGGCGTGCTTGCACAAATACTCTTGCAATTATGCAGAGATGACAGTTCATCTCTCTCTTCTCTTGAAAAAAGACGAGAAAAAATGGTTATGGAACGCTGATTGTCAGCGTTCGTTTGAAAGTATCATGCAAAGCTTGATGCATCGCCCATCTTGGAGATTGCAAATCAA